>NC_052356.1:64099067-64181533 GCF_009727055.1 Benincasa hispida | reverse complement strand
TATGAGAGTGTTGAAGCTTTAAATGACACATATTTACAACCAAATCAGAGTAAAGACACCCTTTTGAAGCCTAAAGTTTCACTGTCTGGCTCTACCTTGCTTTTGCCTAATATTAAATCTTCAGCTGATCAAATGAAGTTATACATGTGCTCTTATAGATGTGACTATAAAGTTTCTAGTAATCCTAAATATCTTTGTCCGAGTTGTTTGTATGCTATGAACCAAGTCTATGAATTTGTGAATCCACCTAATAGTGTAACTAAACAGGCAAAAAGCAGTGGATAAGTTCTTCGGTAGGTATACTCGAATACCAATAGGGAGTAGTCTGTGAAGCAACACATGACAGTCGTGTGTTTTCAGCCCCGATATTTTTCCATGTCTATCATTGACACATCGTGATATGTTAGATACGTATCCATCAGGGAATTTCACTGATTTCAAATACTTACAAAACGAATCCGTTCACCATTTGTTAATGTGTATGCTGTGTGTGGTTTTACAAATTTGTTCTCGACCTGTATCAAGTGTAGGTCCTTTCTTATCTTCAAATCTTGTAAGTCTAATCGAGCGCCGTTGTATCCTTTGTTTTTCCTTCAATATTTAATAATGTGCCCACCAAATTGTCGCATATGTTTTTTTCAATATGCATTACATCCAATTTATGTCGTAACAATAGTTTGGACCAATATGGAAGTTGGAAAAAAAAAAATACTTTTTTTAGTCCAGTTTAGAATTCACTTTCTTTTTTTATCTTGCTTCGATGGATGTTTGCTAAGCATAGAAAAGTTTAGCGTATTTATTTGTTGTAATATTTCTTCTCCATTCATTACGACTGGTGTAGTCTACGTTCAACTTTATCATCATGTTGTCTACTTCGACGCCAACTATGATTCTCCGGAAGATAACGTCAATGTCCCATAAATGGTATTTTCCCTCTTATCCTGAAGGACGAGTTATCTTCTTTGCATATTGGACATACTTGATAACCTTTTGTACTCCACCCAGATAAGTCACCGTACACAGGGAAGTCATTAATCGTCCATAATAAGGTAGATATAGTTGAAAAAACTCACCAACAACAGAATCATAAGTTCGCACACCAATTGTCCACAACTCTTTCAACTCTTCAATCAACGATTACAAGTAAACATCAATTTCCTTTCCAGGAGATTTTGAACCAGGTATGAGCAAAGACATGAAGAAGTTTGTTTCCTTCATGCATTTCCAAGGGGGAAAATTATAAGGAATTATCACCACAGGCCACATACTATAAGAAGTGCTCATATTTCCAAACTGATTGAAGCCATCTGAAGCTAATCCCAAACGAACATTTCGAGGATCTAAAGTGAAATGAGGGAATTCCTGATCAAAATGTTTCCACCCCTCTGCATCAGCTGGATGTCGCAATACATCATCTATTTCAACTCGTTTATCTTTATGCCATCTCATGTCAGAAATGCCTTCTTTTGATGCAAACAATCGTTTTAATCTCGGTATCAATGGAAAATGATGCAATACCTTATGTGTTATTTTTTTTACCCTTGCCATCATTAACTTTGTACTGAGACTCACCACAAACTGGGAATTGTTGTAAATCTGTAAACTCTTTCCAATACAATACACAATCATATTTGCATGCTTGAATAGACTCATAACCTAGGCCTAAATCACACAATTTTCGCTTGGCTTCATAAAAGGAAGTAGGTATAGAGGTGCCAGCTGGAAACGCTGCTTTTAACAATTTCAGCAACATTTCAAACGATTTATTACTCTAGCCGTTTAGAACTTTGATATGCATCAACTTCACTAAAAAGTTCAAGGACGAAAATTGGAACACCCAGGGTATAATTCATTACGTGCTTTGGTCATTAAATCTTTGAATAAGTTCGTGGTATCTTTTTCTTGACCATTAAAGGACATTTCATTATTCTCAATCCTTCCTTCATTTGCATTTTCGTTTTCAATTTGAACTTATAAATCGTTTATAAGATTCAACATCTCATTTTCTTCGACAGCATTACTCTCTATACTATTTACTTCAACATCCTATATTGAATGACTTATATGACTTCTAGATAAGTTTACTGGCTCTCCATGATACACCAATTCACAATATGAGGGAGATATTCCATATGTTAATATATGTCGTTCCACAATATCTATCTTTTCCCAAATTGAATTCATACAATTATTGCATGGACATCTTATTCGTCCGAAATCATTAACATGAAATACTTTGCCATTCTAAGAATCGTGATACTCCTTCTCTATACTCCACTGATAACTTATTCCTTAGTTTATTCCATTCTTTATTCATCCTTGAAAATAAATATTTTCTGATCAACTTGTAATCCAAAACAATAACCTGGATTAAAGGACAAAGTACAAAGTACAACGTATTATTAAGCATTGAGTTCCATAATTTTCATTTCTTAAGGCAAAATAAACACATAGGTCCCTAGACCACTTAAATTGTCTTAAAAACTTTCAAATGTTTTACTTAGTACGTCTCCAAGCTTTCAATTTTGTGTCTAATATAGGCCTTTCATCTATTCAACATCTTCTAAAATTTACAAGCCTATTGGACACAAAATTTAAAGTTCAATTTTCTATTAGACACAAAATTTAGTTCTATATCTAGTAGATTCTTTAAACTTTTTTAAAATATTAAATGCGTTAAGTACCAAATTGGAGGTTTAAAGATTTATTTTATGTTTTTTAGATTAATATAAGCCTTTCATTTATTCAACATCTTCAAAATGTTAAAAATTTCAAATACGATTTTAATGGGCATAATATTGATGGGCATGATTTGTACAACAATTTCAGAAAATTAACAAAAGCGAATACAATATTTAACACATTTTAATGGATATTTCACATATGATTTAAATAAATATACAAGATAAAATAAAATGAGAAAATTACCGGCAAGGAGACGACGCGGCGGCGGGCAGTTGACCTAATATACGGTGGCGGCGGCGGCAAGAATTGATGGAAGAAAAGGGAGAAATGGAAGAAAAAGTTTATGAGAAAAATGGAAAGTGTAAAAAGATGGAAGAAAAGGGAGAAATGGAACAAAAATTTGATTGAAAAAATGGAAGAAAAGTTGGATGGAAAAAATTGAGAAAATGAGAGTTAAAGTGTAAAATGATGATAAAATGGGGAGAGGGAGGAAGAATGGTGAAGAAAAAGGAAGAAAATGGGAGAAAGAGGGAAAAATTTGAGAGGGAGAGGAAGACAAACGGGCGGCGGCGGTGGGGGGTTAGGGTTTTTTGAGAGGGAGAGATAAAAATTTTTGGGGGTGTGAGGAAGAAGAAGGGGTCTGATTTAAACCAGACCCCTTTCCCGACGCTGCCCGATGGGCATCGGGAAATCCTAACTTCTGACGTTGGTTTGCATGCATCGGGAGTTACCTGGGAACTCCCGAAGAACCTTTACGGCATTGGGAGTTCCCGAGGAACTCCCGATGGTCCTTCACTTCATCGGGAGAGACCGTATCTCCCAACGACCTAACTCCCGATGCATTAAAATGGCGTCGGGAGTTCCTGTTTTTCTTGTAGTGTTACTTGAGGAACGGTTCTTCAAACGTATAGTCTTTTGATCATTTGTTTTTTTTTTTCAAAGCATGCTGTAATTTAAGATTTATGCATAATCTATTCTTGTATGACTATAAACGTGTGCGTTCATTCACAATGGGATTTAGACGATCCGTTTCCCTCAAAGGTCCCCTGTAAACGGAGTTCCTTCAATTGTTCATTGGAGGAGCACTAATACTTAAGAATACAGAGGTAACTGAAGGGTAAAACGGTAATTTGACCTAATTGCAATTACGAACACTCATGAAGGACTAACTTGCTATTTTTGGTCTATATCCGTATACATAGAAACATATCTATAGTGAGAAGAGTACAATTGTGAGTCTTTAGTGGAGAGTACCATAATTAACGAATATTGATTAATTTGATTAATGAGTTTAGCCAATTAACCTCATATCGTTGGAGCTTTTGATCTGTAGGTCCATAAGATCCTCTTGTTAGCTCGCTAAAAGATATTAATGAGGAATGATTTTAATAGTTTAAATCAATTGAGGAAATTGTATATTAATGTGATTAATATATAACTAATTATAGATGTGGTCTATAGTACACATTATATGAGAGAGATATATTTGAATGAGATTTAAATATAAGATTTATGGGAATTAGATTTCTAAAGAGTTGTATACATATAAATATGTGATATTTATATGTTAATTAACTCTATATTAAATATGATTTAATATAGTTATTTAATGATTACTTAATGGTTAATTAATTGATTAAGAAATTTTATAGAGAGGTGGATGCATATAAACATGTGATGTTTATATCTGTCTCTTATACACATCTAGATGTGTATAAGAGACAGATATATATATATATATATATATATTAAATTGAATTTAATATATATAGTTATTTAATTGATGTGCTAATTAATTAAATAAATGTTATTTAATTAATTTAGCATAAGGGTAGAAAAAGAAAGGTCCTTCTCCATATATATTCTTCCTTATGACCTTTTTTAAAGTTTTTTCAGTTGATAAGATTTTAACCTAACCATCAAAAGGAAAAACCTCTCTTCATTCTCTCAAAGATTTTTCTCTAACTCTTCCTCTTCTAATTGTTGGATATCACTTATCCAATTATTAGAATTCTTAAGAGAATAACAAGGTTATTCTTGTGGTCGTGTTTGAGATCGATCGATTAGATGTTCGTGTGAAAAGTTAGAGGAAGGTTTGAGAGGCATGGGAGTCTCCAGGTAAAAATGGTTATTTCCCTTTGTTTCTCCTTCTTTAAAGCATGCTTTTATCATGTTTATCCCATTTATACTCTGCTTAGCAAGCTGATTTGTTTCTCATAAAATGTAAAACCTAATGCAAGACGGTCCACACACTTCCGCTTGGGATTCGATTATCAATAATTGGTATGAGAGCCAATTTCTTGCATTTTGTCTTTTTCACATTTTTGAAACAAAATCAGTTTAGAAAGGTGGGTTTTAAATCTGTATTTTGAATGTGAGGTTTGTGAACTTGGATGTTTACAAATTTTGGCAATTAATTTATGTTTTAATGTGATTAAAATGTAAGGTCCAGTTATATTTCTAGGAATTTCAAATTTTCTATCGAGTCTATAAGTCCATGTCAATTGAAGAACAAGAGTTGCTGAAGAGATTGATAGAAAGCAGAGCCAAAGTAGAGCTGAAATTGTGTTGGAATAAAGCTTCTGGTCGAAGTGTCGACTTAAGCGTTGCGGCGCTGTAGGCGGTGCTCCAAACTTTTGAGTGCTATGCTGTAGTCTCCTGCCGCAGTGCAACGCTGCACCCTGTGGCAGAAGACCAAGGCATAGTGACACTCTTCTTAAGCGTCGCTGCGCTCCGAATGTGCAAAATGCTGGTGGAGGTGTGCAGCTGTAGTGATTTTGCCATAATTTTGCCATAATTTATTTTTTTTAATTAATTAGGTTAATACAAGTTTGTTATATTAATTTAATTAATATCAGGGTGCCAAAATTTGGTCTAATTTTTGCTATTTAATTTATTATGCATTGGATATATGTTTAAATTAATGGTTTGAATTTATCTTTCATAACGTATGTCATATAGATTCAAAATCCCACTTTAGGATAAACATATTCATGCATCATGATTAAGTGAAGTGTTATATTTTATGGATACATGATTTAATTAGCATGCTCGTGCATCATAATATAAGTGTTATATTATAAGGATGTATGATTACATTAAGCATGTTCATGCATCATATATTATTATAAATGTTATAATGTATGGTAGATTGATGAATGTGGATGATCAATTTTTCATGGATGACAAATATAGATGTTATATTTTTCAAATGAAAATGAAATTTGTATTGAGCATAAACTTAGATAAATATAAACGTTATATTTGATCGATGTCATTAGATGCAAATTATAGGTTTTAATACAACATTAAATTATAAATGTTATATTTTTAGTGAGATAGATTAAAATATACATCAAGAGTTGCATGCAAACATAGATCCAAATTATTTTAAATGGTTTAAAATTAATTCACCTAGACCTATGTTGAAAGTATTTCTAATGAGATTATAAATAGGTCAATCTTTTAATTTGTTTTAATAGAATTAAAATGAATTGTATTAAAGGATTAAATTTATAAAATAATTGCCCATAAGAGACCTTTGTCTAAGAAACGTTCTGTCTAGATGGAGATATTTAAGCTAATGAAAATGGAACACCTCCACCTGAGAACCGACTTGAGGTGAATTGGGTAAATATTTTATAAGTATGCAATAGATGATTTATTTTATTAAAGAATTTAATAAATGAAATCAAGTATCATTTAAACAATCAATATAAATGTAATATTGAGCAAATTAAAAGGACTTAGATAAATTCATTATCGGAATTTAGCAAACATAACCCTAAAATAATAGAATACTTTACTGGGAGAAAATTGGTATATGGGATATATCAAATTTTAGCTCTCACATCCCTAAAAGTTCACATTGTGAGATCATGCTCGGCTCTGTGTCACCCTAGGTGCAGTCTCCCTTCAGAAAGTATTTGCATGGGTCAATAGCAAGATGAATAGGGAAAGTATTCATAGTAAGTGGGAGAAGGATACGTATCAACGTATCCTATGGTCTCCTCCATTAGGTTTCACCGTGAGAGTCTTATGGTCCACATGCATGTCATTCTGGAGCGACCATCCCTTTGGAGGGCCTATTCATAGGATTCGGAACAACGCAAACTTCATTAATGGATAGGGTTTCTTAGGTTAACAGTTGTCTTTTCTTTTAGTAGCCTGTTGAAGCATACCTCTGGAATCCAAAAATTGTAGGGTCACATTTACGAGATAAGTTAATCTAATTAATGAATCCTTGACCAAACAATAGTAGCTAAGGATAGGAATAAGAGTTATTCTGGTATTAGTAATTAGTTAAGTTTGTCTCAAACTAAGAAAGGGTAGCTGATCACCCTTCGGTGACTGTTGCCCTAAACCTCTGAAGTATCCCTGCAAAAAGTAAATCAATAGTCTAATTAGGGTTATACGATTACCTTTGTTTTTCCTAAATTGATTGGAGATTTTGTTTAACAAGTCAAGACGAATATAACTAAAATAGTTTGTTGTTTGTTATTTGTTTCAGCATGTCTTCAACAATCATTTCCTTGCTTAAGAACGAAAACTTAATGGGAGAAAATTATGCGACATGGAAATCTAACTTAAATACGATTCAAGTTATAGATGATCTACGATTCGTCTTAATGGAGGAGTGTTCTCCAATCCCTACTCATAATGAATTTTAAGTATTGAAGGATGCTTATGACTGCTGGACGAAGGCCAATGACAAGACCCGAGTCTATATCTTGGCAAGTCTATCTGACGTTCTTACCAAGAAACGCGAAGCCATAAACACTGAACATCAAATCATGGAGTCCCTCAAGGAGAATTGTCCTCTCAAATTCGGCACGAGACCCTTAAGTACGTCTATAATGTGTGCATGAAGGAAGACCAATCAGTCAAGGAACATATTTTTGATCTGATGGTCCACTTCAATGTCACCGAGATAAATAGTGCAGTCATCGATGAGCAAAGTCAGGTGTTCTTTATTTTAAAATCTCTTCCGAAGAGTTCTCTTTAATTCCATAGCAATGAAATTATGAATAAAGTAGAGTACACCATAACTACCCTCTTGAATGATTTACAGACTTATCAATCTGTTATAAAAAGTAAGGGACTGATAGAAGGAAAGACAAATGTTGCCCATTCTAAGAAGTTCCACAAGGGTTCATCATCTAGAACTAATATGTTCCGTTATCTTCTAGTTCTAAGAAGATCTAGAAAAAGAAAGGAAAGAAGGGAAAGGCACTTGCAGCTAGAAAAGGCAAGGACAAGGCCAAGGTGGCTGATAAGGCAAATGCTTCCACTGCAATGTGAATGGTCATTGAAAATGCAATTGCCCTAAGGTACCTCGCTGAGAAGAAGAAAGAGAAGGGATGCAATATGATTTACTAGTCCTAGAAACTTGTTTATGTTGGGATCGAATCCCGAGTGAAGCGTGTGAATGCATTGCATCTCGAAATTCCATTTTCAAAGAAAAAAAAAAAAACAGTGTTCTAAACTAAATATAGAAAGATAAACATGTTAAAAGCATGCTTGAGAAGAAGGGAAATAAGAAGGAAGAACCATTCTTATCTTTGAAGATTCCTGAGCTCCTAGAATGATCCTCTTGCTTTTTTGATGAACACGATCTCGAACACGACCGTCTCCTTAAACAATATTGAACATGACCACAAGAATAACCTTGTTATTCTATAGGATTCCAATAGAAGGATTAGTGGTATCTAACTATTGGAAGAGGATGAAAAGGAGAGAATTCTTTGAAGAGGGTGTAGAGAGGATTTCTTTGGTGGCTAGGGTAAAAATTGTAGAATGAAATCTTACCCAAAAAGGGTCATAAGGAAGACTTTATTTGGAGAAGGATTAGCCCTTTCTTCAAGTCTTTCCCAATTTACCCTTGTGCACAATTAATTAAATAACACTTATTTAATTAATTAGTACATTAATTAAATAAACCTTTATACATTGAATCCACTTTAACATATCTATTGAATTACCATAAACATCGTATGTCTATGTGCAACACCTCTCTATTAATTAATTAATTATTTTTTGTAAATTTAATTCACTTGAATTAATTATTTGAATCTCATTCAAATGTTTCTTTCCAACTTAATTTAAATTATTCATCCATAATCAATTACATATTAATCATATTAGTATACAATTTCCTCAAATTAATTTGAATAATTCAAACCATTACTCTTTAATATCTTTTAGTGAGCTAACAAAGACTTGGTGGACCTGTAGATCAGAAACTCCAACGATATGAGATTAATTAGCTAAACTCATTAACCAAATTAATCAATATTCGTTAACTGTGGGTACACTCCATTAAAGACCCACAACTGCACCATTCTCACTACAGATATATTTCTGTGTCCACAGATATAGACTAATAATAGTAAGTTAGTCCTTCACGAGTGTTTGGAAAGCCAACTGGGTCAAATTACCGTTTTACCTTTGGGTTACCTCTGACTTCTAAGTACCAATACTTCTCTAATGAACAACCTATTATGGTCCAACCAATAAACAGAAACCCCTATCGGTCCAATCAGAGGGCAAGACCCTTTGTTCAAGTCCCAGAGACACTAGTTAAGGGAACACTCATCTACTTACTCTAAAGTCGAGAAGGAGTGAATTTCATCTTGTATTATTATGTTCCCAAATCCTCACTTGATCTTGTCCCCAAAATGGTAAGTATGTTGAGTTTGCAAAATGGCCACTCACATCTATACAAATAAAAGGACAATCCCTCGTGAACAGGAGTTCATAATAAACTCAAGATTAAAACTAAGTTGCCTAGGTCATCCAATTGAAATAGGAACCTAACTAGTTAACCGCGTTACATCTAGTGGTTACTATTTCACGGTCTGATCTTATGCAAACTCATTGCATAGGATACCCCCACTCATGTGCCACATACACGAACACGTTGGATCATTGCGTTTGTATCAAATGCAAAGTGGGTCGTTTCCATATTGTCATCAGAATAAGGTACCTAGTCTTATCCTTATACCCTTTAGGCTTTTTCATGAATATTGATCCTTATATGTCTCCATATACAGCTCAAGACTTATAAGGTAGTCCGAGATGTTGGTTTATTAGATTTAGGGTTATTAAGAAAAGCTAGAATACAACAAATCAATAACATTTATTGAATTAACATCAACAACTTTTTATCGATGACTGTTAATAAATAACATTTACCATCTACGAGTTTTAGGGCATAAAACCCAATAGTTTAGTGGAAAATGACCATAATTCTTGGATACTATATTTGAGAACCATTAATCATGTTTTTCTTCTTTATAGGGAATTAGTTCTTTCTAGCAACTTGAGAAGGGTGAAATGACGCTCAAGGTTGGAACGGGAGACACGATTTCAGCTCGTGCAGTGGGAACTGCTAAGTTGGTTTTTGGAAATAGATTTTTATTTTTAGAAAGCTTATATATATTTCCCAAAATGATGAGGAACCTTGTATATGTTTCCTATTTAATCGAACAATCTTATTCTGTCTCTTTTTCATTCAATGAAGCGTTCATTATGAAAAATGGTGTCACAATTTGTTCAACTAAACTAGAAGACAACTTATATGTGTTAAGACCAACTAAATCAAAATTACTTTTAAATCATGAGATGTTCAAAACTGCAAATACTCAAACTAAAATGCAAAATAATTTCTTCAGGTAACAATAATATCTATCCTTGGCATTTGAGATCAGGCCACATAAATATCGATAGGATCAGGAGACTGTAAAGAGTAGACTTTTAAGGGAGTTAGAAGATGATTCATTACCTCTATGTGAATCTTGTCTTGAGGAGAAAATGACTAAAAACCTTTTAGTAGAAAAGGTTATAGAGCCAAAGAGCTCTTAGAGCTCATACATTCAGATCTTTGTGGTCTGATGAATATAAAAGCTCGAGGAGGGTATGAACACTTCATCTCTTTCATAGATGATTACTTAAGGTATGGTTACTTATACCTAATAGGACATAAGTTTGAAGCCTTTGAAAAGTTCAAAGAGTACAAGGTTGAATTTGAAAACCTATTAGGTAAAACGATTCAAATACTTTGATCTGATTGGGGTGGAGAGTATATGTATTTATATATGATAGAACATGAAATTCAATCCCAACTTTCAGGATCTGGTACACCTTAGCAGAATGGTATATAAGAAAGGAGAAATAGAACCTTGTTAGACATGGTTTATTCTATGATGAGCAATGCTCAATTGCTTAGCTCATTTAGGGGGTATGTAGTAGAATCTGCAGTTCACATCTTGAATAATGTTCCCTTGAAAAGTGTTTTTGAAATTCCTTTCGAGTTATGGAGAGGGCATAAACCCAATTTACGTTACTTTAGAATTTAGGGTTGTCCTGCACACGTGCTAGTGACAAATCCTATGAAGTTGGAACCTCATTCAAGGTTATGCCAATTTGTTGGTCACCCTAAAGAAATGAGAGGTGGTCTAGTCTACAATTCTAAAAAAAACAAGGTGGTTGTATCGAAAAATGCTACAATCTCGGTGGAAGACTGCATGAGAGATCATAGACCACGGAGCAAATTAGTATTAAATGAAGCCTATTGAAGAATCAACAAGGGTTGTTGATGTAGCTGGTCCTTTATCACGAGTTAATGAAGAAGCTAGCACTTCAAGTCAATCTCTTCCTTCTTAATCATTGAGAGTACCTCGATGTAGTGGAAGGGTTGTATCACAACCTGACCGCTACTTGGGTTTAACTGAAACTTAGGTTTTCATACCAGATGATGGCATTGAGGATCTATTATCCTATAAACAGGCATTGAATGACATAGAACCAATGGGTCAAAGCCATGGACCTTGAAATAGAGTCTACGTACTCCAATTCAGTACGAAAGCTTGTAAATCTACCTGAAGAGGTTAAATTGATAGGGTATAAATGGATCTATAAAAGAAAGAGAGATGCTATCGTAAAGGTATAGACCTTCAAAGCTAGACTTGTAGCAAAGGGTTATACCCAGAGGGAAGAGGTTGACTATAAGGAAACTTTTTCCTCTATTGCTATGCTTAAGTCTATAAGAATTATCTATTGTGACTATGAGAAATGACAAAGGATGTCAAGACTACTTTTCTGAAGGCAATCTTGAAGTGAATAACTTATGTCTCAGCCCAAGGAGTTTGTAGCCCAAAGTCAAGAGAAAAAAGTTTGCAAGCTGAATCAATCCATTTATGGTTTGAAGCAGGCTTCCAGATCTTAGAATATTAGATTTGATATTGCAATAAAATCTTTTGGTTTTGATCAAAACATTGATGAATCTTTTTTCTACAAGAAAATCATCAACGGTAAAGTAGATTTTTAATACTTTATGTGGACGATATTCTACTCCTTGGGAATGATGTAGGATACCTCACTCATATTAAAAATTAGCTCGAAGCTCAATCCAAATGAAATATTTGGATGAGGTGTAGTATGTAGTTGGGACCCAAATTATTAGGGATCACAAGAACAGAATGCTGGTTTTTTCTCAAACAACTCATATCAACAAGATGTTTACTTGATATTCGATGAAAAACTCTAAGAAGGGTTTATTACATTTCAAGCACGAGGTTCATTTTTCTAAGGAACAGTGTTCTTAGACACCTCAAGAAGTTAAGGATATGTGATGTATTCCATATGCATCGGCAATGGGCAGCTTTATGTATGCTATGCTCTGCACTAGGCCAGACATTTATCATACAGTGGGAATAGTCAACAAGTACCAGTTCGATCCAGGGTTAGACAATTAGACAATGATTAAGAATATTCTCAAGTATCTTAGAAGAACAAAGGACTACAAGCTGATATATGGGTCGAAGGATTTGATCCTTACGGGATACATCGACTCTGATTTCCAATTGACAAGGACTCTAGGAAAACCATGTTAGGATCGGTGTTTATCGTGAATGGGGGAGCTATAGTATGGTGTAGCATCAAACAAGGATGCATTGTAGACTCCACTATGGAAGTAGAATATGTAGCTACTTGTGAAGCTACAAAGGAAGCAGTTTGGCTTCGGAAGTTCCTAAACGATTTGGAAATGGTTCCAAATATCAACTTGCCCATCACCTTATAATGTGACAAAACCGAGGCAGTAGACAACTTTAAAGAATTTCGCAGTCATAAGCGAGGAAAACATATTAAAAGGAAGTATCACCTGCTACAGAAGATTGTGCAATAAGGAGATGTGATCATCACAAAGTTCACTTTGGAGCACAACATTATTGATCCATATACGAAGGCTCTCTCGATTAAAGTGCTTGAGAGTCACTAGAGAGTCTAAGTCTTCGAGTGATGTACATTATATAATCTAGGGAAAGTTGAAGATGTGTAATGGGTAAAATGATGTCCTAGTTTATTGTATTTATTTACCATTTCTATCGCTTTGGACAGTGATATTATGTACGTCCTACTAACTAGAGTCTTAGTTCAAGTGTGAGTTTGTTGGGTTTTATGCCCTAAAACTCGTAGATAGTAAATGTAATTAATTGACCGTCATCAATAAAGAGTTATCGATGTTATTTCATCAATAAAGAGTTATCAATGTTATTTCAATAAATGTTATTGATTGTGTTATATTCTATTTTATCTTAATAACTCTAAATCCAATAAACTATCATCCTAGATTGTCTTATGAGTGCTGAACAGTATGTGAAGTCATATAGGGATCAACGTTCAAGATACAACCTAAAGGGTTTATTACAGGGATAAGGCTACGTACCTTATCTTGTAACACTATGGATACGAACCATTTTATTTTTGGTACAAACGCAATGATCCAACATCATGTAGGCGACATGTGAGTGGGGGTATACTATGCAATGAGTTTGTGATAGCTTGTAGAAATCCAAGCTATTGTGGCTTTTTACTTAGAATTATGAGGGCTAATAAGCAGAATGTGCATTAATAATATCAAGAATTCATATGGAAAAGTGAGTTTGCATCGACCAGCACCAAAAATCCTCACTAACCTTATATCATGCGTTATTATTCATCAAAACGTCTATTTTTGCAGCCATTGCAGGATTGACCGCATGCGTTGATCTCAGACCGCTGCAAGAGTAATCGCATGCATTTTCATAAAGATTAGTTCACCGCATGGAATTTTGCGTCCACGGAGTGATAATTGTAATGGAAGATTGATCGCCAAGTGGGTGGAATGCGTTGACACTTAAGGAGAAACAAGCTTGAATGCATACCTTGGGAGTATCAACAAGATAAGGTGATGCTGACATTTCCCATACTGCGACAAAGGTAGCAGTGAGTCATATTGCAATCATCAATGTTGTCGGCATTTGNAAGATAAGGTGATGCTGACATTTCCCATACTGCGACAAAGGTAGCAGTGAGTCATATTGCAATCATCAATGTTGTCGGCATTTGAGCTCTATAAATAGTGCCTTGGATCTTCACTTCAAATCATCCGAGTTTCTACCTTAAGAAAGATCCTTGTGATCACAGATGAGAGCATGAGCAAGACACTCTTTGAGGATTCTTCACCTTCACAGCCCCTTCCGAGTGACGACCGGAGTTTTTCCAGAGATAGAGCTCGAGAGAGACTTCTCTACCATCCATCCATGGCGCCACCAACAGATTGACACATTTAGATGAAAAAGCAAGAGATTGCTTGCATCTAGCTTCCTACCTCTCCTCTTGTCTCTGTATTGTATTGCGTAATTCATATCTTAGTTCCTTCAGCACTATCTTCATCATCTTCTTTGTCTTTATTATCGTCTACATTCATCGTTTAGTTAAGTATTGAAGACAGTCGCATAGTCAGTCGTGCAGCCTAGAGAAAGGACGTATGTAGCAACCCACCAAGAGGTGTGCGTTACACGAGTATAGTGAGTTAGTCCTATGTGCTTGGTGTAAGGCTATCGCAATGCTTGTCTATGAGCTGATTAGCTACAACTAACTGCTCGAGAGGGTAAGTAGGGGAACACATTAAAGTAAAGCAAGCTTTGTTCCTATAGATAGAAGCAACCTTATGCTTGACGCAACCATGCATTATAGAGATATAAGCATGCGGCTGCCCAACGAAAAGTGTGCGATGCCTTAGTATGGCGAGCTGAGATTACTCGAGCGACCAAACATAATGAAGTCATCTTATTATTGTTAACAGTTGCTGCATGTCTACCAATTCTCTTAGTTAAACTTCCATTGCTCAATTTGTTTAGTTAGTAGTATGGGTGGTGCATAATCCTTTAACTTCTGTCTTTTTACTTTTATTCATCGCCTCAAATGCATTACTTTACAAACACTATTTAGTTACAAGTACCTGTGTTCGACCTCGGATCATCCCGAGAAACTTGCCTTATCGTTATACTTGGCGAGAAAGCAAGAAAACTTATGATAGGAACGCATGGTCATTGCATACGAGCTTAACGCATATTTCATATTTTCCATTGCAACGCATAACCATCGGTGCATGGAGATTAACACATAACATAAAACAAGCATATTTTCCTCCCCTCTTTTCCAAACCAACAATCTGCATTAGACCAGACCGAAAAATAGTAACCACTAGATGTAACATCGTTGACTAGTTAGGTTTCTATTTCACTAGGATGACTTAGACAACTTAGTCTTAATCCTGAGTGTATTATGGACTCTTGTTCACGAGAGATTGTCCTTTGATTTGTTTAGCTGAGAGTGGCCAATTCGCCAACTCAAGTAAACCTTCCATTTTGGGGACAAAACCGAATGGGAAGCTGGAAACATAATATTACAAGCTGGAATTCACTCCTCGACTTTAGGGTAAGTAGATGAGTATTCCTTTAAGCAGTGTCTCCGGGACTTGAACAAAGGGCCCTACCCTCTTATTGGCCTGAAGAGTTTCTGTATAATGGTTGGACCATAAATAGGTTGATACTTAAAGATACAGAGGTAGCCCAAGGGTAAAATGGTAATTCGGCCAATTAATGGAGTATACCCCCAGTTAACAAATAATTATTAATTTGGTTAATGAGTTTAGCCAATTAATCTCATATCATCGGAGCTTCTGATCTCTAGGTCCATAAGGCCGACTTGTTACCTTGACAAAGGATATTAATGAGGAATGATTTGAATAGTTTAAATCAATTAAGGAAATTGTATATTAATGTGATTAATATGTAATTAATTATAAATGTGATCTATAATCACATTATATGAGAGAGATATATTTGAATGAGATTCAAATATCAGATTTATGGGAATTAGATTCTTAAAGAGTTGTATACATATAAATATGTGATATTTATATGTTAATTAACACTATATTATATACGATTTGATATAGTTACTTAATTGATTAATTGATGGTTAATTAATTAATTATGAAATTTTATAGAGAGGTGGATGCATATAAACATATGATGTTTATGGTTATTTATTAACTATATATATATATATATATTAAATTCGATTATATATATATATATAGTTATTTAATTAATGTGCTAATTAATTAAATAAAGGTTATTTAATTAATTTGGTACAAGGGTAGAAAAGGAAAGACTTGGAGAAAGGGTTAACCCTTCTCCATATATATTCTTCCTTATGACTCTTTTTAGGGCAAGTTTTTTATTTGGTAAGATTTTAACCTAGCCATTAAAAGGAAAAGCCTCTCTTCATTCTAAGATTTTTCTCTACCTTTTCCTATTCTAATTGTTGGATATCACTTATCCAATTATTAAAATTCTTAAGAGAATAACAAGGTTATTCTTGTTGTCATGTTCGAGATCGATCGAGTAAACGTTCATTTGAAAAGCTAAAGAAAGGTTCGAGAGGCATGAGAGTCTACAAAGGTAAGAGCAGTTCTTTCTCTTTGTTTGTCCTTCATTAATGTATGCTTTTATGATTTTTATTCTATTTATGCTTTGTTTAGCATGCTAATTTTTTTTTCTCATAAAATGTAAAAACCGAATGCAAGATGGTTCACATGCTTTTGCTTGAAATCCAATTCTCGTAAATTTTTGGCAGTTTCTGCAGGATTTTATTCTAATTTGCCTGCAACAGTCTGATGTGTAGTGGTACTAGGCCCTAAAATTTCAGATTTCGTACCAATCAATGGCAGTTTTGGTTTTCATGATTTGATTAGTTATTTAGCTCCAATTTTTTCTAAAATTTTTTAGATATTGAATTTCAATCTTCCCCAACCACTTTAGGGTTTATAAAAGGGATGGAAGCCCTTCAAATCGAGGGGATGAACTCCTTGGCCGAACCCATCTTCTTCATCTTTGTTTCCATCATTTTTCCAACAGTCACCTTGGGTTTTTTTTTTTTTCATGTTTTAAGTCAAAACCTTATGGACAGAAGTTCCTCTAAGGTAGTTTGGCTCTAGGGATTCTCTTCCCATGGAAGTGAGTGCCGAGAAATAGTCTTCACCTTTGTAAAAGGGAAGAGAGACCTAGGGAAAGACTTAAACCTTGATGATTGCCCTTAGGCTCATTAGAGTAGCGTACATTTTTACATTCTTTGTATTCCATTAGTTCCATGTAGTTAGTTGTCTATTTATCTTTTGAATCAAACTTTAGTGTAGCAATGATTTTTGATCTAATAAAGAAGTTTATTTTTTCAATCATCATGAGCTAAAAATGTAGCATTTTTTGATACAAAGACTTTATTTTCTTGAGGGTCATAGAATAGACCATCTCTCATCTCCTTAGAATAACCAATAAATTGGCATAATCTTGAACAAGGTTCCAACTTCTTAGGATTTGTCACTAACACATGTGCATAACAACCTCAGATTCTGAAGTAATGTATATTCGGTTTACGCCCCCTCCATAACTCGAAAGGTGTTTTAGAAACATTCTTCGAGGGAACATTGTTCAAGATGTGAACTACAATCTCTATTGTATACCCCCAAAACGAGTATGGTGATTGGGCATAGCTCATCACAGAACGAACCATATCTAATAAGGTTCTATTTCTCCTTTCTGATACACCGTTCTATTGAGGTGTACTAGGTGCTGAAAGTTGGGATTGAATTTCTAAAAGAACTCTTATCAAAGAGTACCTACGAGTGGAAACAAGATCATTCCAAATTCATTGTGACAGAAAAACCGCATTCACAAACAAACGGACAAGTTATGCATTTACCAACAAATTACAACATGCTTTTCAAACTTAAATAACAAAGGACCGAGAGACATACCTCTTGAAGAACTTTTCTTCTTTGATCTCTTACTCTCGTCAAACTCAGCAACTCTCGCTGTCGCTGTGTGTGCCAAGTTTATCGTCCACCAAATCTTGCTGTCTCTTACCACTAAACTGTCTTCTACACGACCAGGTAGAAAGAAGGACACAACCACTTAGTAACCTCAATATTCTCGGAGTGAGAATCCAGGAATTGTGGGCTCTGTTGGATTTGGAAGAGAGGAGGAGGAGGAAACTACGATCGTTACAATGATCAAGCAACTGGGAGAGATTTTGTGTCTATTGTATAGATGGGTGCTTGATCGTCTAGCAAAGGGTGCACGATTGTTTAGTAAATTGGGGCTGATCGTTTAGGTAAATCGCTCACGCGTGTGATCACTTAGTAAAAGCTAAACAATCGTTTAGGAAAATGACGCATGTACACGATTGTTTAGTAAAACTTAAGCTATCGTGTATGCTCTCGTTAGCTAGACGATGGGTAGTGTACTAATCGTGAAGCGATTGTCCGATCTATTTGCAAATTGAAAACTATTTTCATTTTATCCCTCAGTTATGAAAACTGAACGCAACCTCCCACTATCTCATACGTTATGGAGAAAAACCACCAACAATTACTCATAATTGTTTAATTAAAATAAATATAATTATATTATATTTATAACCTATAGTTTAATATCACATCATATGTAACATATAAACTATAGTCCTTTTCTCCTCCACTAGATATAAATCATATTTATATCATTTTCCTCCAATTAATGTATCTCATACATCATGTCAACTATATCATATATAATTGACCAGTTTAATCATATCATATATAATCAAACTCCTTCTTGTCAATTTGTACACTTCAAACTGACCTAAAAACTGATTCTCAACTTGAATCCATTGAGCTACCAAGGGGATCTTATGGACCTATGGCTTGAAGCTCCAACGGTACGTGAATAGCTGACTAAACTCTTTAGCCATGAGATCCACCATCTGTTAACTGCCAAGCATTCCACTAAAAGCCGATAGCTGCACTCTTCTCACCACATATATATTTCTGTGTCCATAGGATATAACCAATCAACAGTACGATAATCCTTTACAGATGCTCATAAGTATAGCTGGGCCAATTTACCGTTTTGCCTATGTAGTTATATCTAGCTTCTTAAGTACCATTGATTCATCTAATGAACAATACAACATAGTCCTACTATGTGTGGACACCTTTTGGGCCATGAGAAGGTGTGTAGCACCACATCGTTCAAGCCCCGAAATCAGCCTTTAAAGGAGAAATCTATCTACTTACCCCTGCTTTGAGGAAGGAGTGAATTCCATCTTGTGTATCTAAGTTCCCAACTTAAAATCAGGCAAATCCCCAAAGTGGTAGGTTTGAGTCCGCAATCTCGCCACTCGCACCTATGAAAATCAAAGGACCGCCCTCAAAGGCAGGAGTTTCCAACTCACTCAGGATTAAGGTCATGTTACCTATGGTCATCCTAGTGAAGTGAAGTCTCTGCCATGAACGACGTTATATAGCGAGACTACAACATTTCATGGTCCGGTCTTATACAAACTCCTTTGTATAGGATGCCTCTGCTTGCATGTCTCCATATGAATGATTAGCATCAGACGATCTGTAGCAAGTCACAACACTTGTAACTATTCTACAAAGTGGGCCACATCCGTAGCGTTACTAGGATAAGGTTTCCCTCCTTTATCCATATAATACAGACCATTTCGATTATCACTTAAGGTATGATCCACCTGTATGTCTCCACATACATGCTCAAGTTACAACGACAACCAGGGATCTTAGTTTATTGGTTTGTGGGTAAAGCAAATAAAACATCCCATATGTCATAGACAATGGTGAAGAAAAATATCATATATTATTACATCACAAGAATTTGTTCAATACAGTGTTTACAAAATACAGGACCCAACGAGAGTTTAGGGCATCAACCCCAACAATCTTCCACTTGTCCTAAAGTGAGTGGGGTGTACAAAATAATAAACTAGGGACTGAGGCCCCAGTACAAAATCTCCTACTTGCCTTAGTCCAGCCGTGAGCGGTTCTGCTCTGAAGGTGACCTTAAAAAACTGTAGCCGTGAGAGCCTTCATAAACGGGTCAGCAACTTTGTGCTCTGAAGCGATCTTCGTGACTATCATGTCCCCTCGATGCACTATCTCGCGGATGAGATGATACTTCCGCTCTATATATTTTTTGTGCTTGTGACTCCTGAGCTCCCTAGAGTTCGCCATAACACCACTATTGTCACGATAGAGAGTGATGGACCTAGACATGTTTGGAAAAACTTCCAGATCTGTCAGAAACTTCCTGAGCCAAACGACCTCCTTAGCAGCTTCACAAGCTTCTACATATTTGGCCTCCATCGTGGAGTCGACGATGCACCCCTGCTTAATGCTTCGCCACACTACTGCTCCTCTGTGAAGAGTGAGAACTGACCCTGAAGTGGATTTTAGAGAATCCTTATCAGCTGAAAGTCATAATCCGTGTATCCAGTAAGGATCAAATTCTTAGTTCCATACACGAGCATGCAATCTCTCGTTCTCCGAAGATACTTGAGGATGTTCTTGACTGCAGTCCAGTGACCCTATCCTGGGTCAGACTGATACCTACTGATTATTCCCATAAATGTTAGTTTATTGGATT
This sequence comes from Benincasa hispida, assembly GCF_009727055.1. NCBI lineage: Eukaryota > Viridiplantae > Streptophyta > Magnoliopsida > Cucurbitales > Cucurbitaceae > Benincasa > Benincasa hispida. The sequence continues at coordinate 64,161,035 of NC_052356.1, read as the reverse complement.
TAAGGTTATTAAGACAAATTAGACAACAATAAAAACAATAGCTTTTATAGAATTATGATCTATAACTTTTTATTGATGACGTTCAATTAATAACATTTACTATCTATGAGCTTTAGGGCATAAAAACCCAACACCATTGTCCTATAAATAGGTAATGAATGATGTAGACAAGGACCAATGGTCAAAGCCATGGACCTTGAAATCGAGTCTATGTACTCCAATTCAGTATGGGAGCTTGTAGATCAACCTGAAGGGGTCAAACCCATAGGGTGTAAATGGATCTATAAAAGAAAGAGAGATGTAGCTGGAAAGGTACAAACTTGAAAAACTAGACTTGTATCAAAGGGTTATACCTAGAGAGAATGAATTGACTATGAGGAAGCTTTTCGCCCTATTGCTATGAGTCTATAAGAATTTTCTTGTCCATAGCCACATATTATGACTATGAGATATGGTAAATGAATGTCAAGACTGCTTTTTTGAATGGCAATCTTGAAGAGAATATCTTTATGTCTCAACCCGAGGGGTTCATAGCCCAAGGTCAGGAGCAACAAGCTGAATCGATCCATTTATGAGTTGAAACAGGCATTCAGATCTTGAAACCTTATATTTGATATAGCGATCAAATCTTTTGGTTTTGATAAAAACATTGATGAACCTTGTATCTTCAAGAAAATCATCAACGATAAAGTAGCTTTCTTAGTACTTTATATGGACGTTATCCTACTCATTGGAAATGATGTAGGGTACTTTACTGACATTAAGGAATGGCTGACAACCCGATTCCAAATGAAATATTTGGGAGAGATGCAGTATGTACTTGGGATCCAAATCATTAAGGATTGTCTCAAGCAACTTATATAAAAAAATATTGACTCGATATTTAATTCTGAACTCTAAGAAGGGTTTATTACCTTTCAGGCATGGAGTTCACTTGTCTAAGGAACAATATCTTAAGATACCTCAAGAAGTTGAGGATATGAGACGTATTCTCTTTAATGTATGCTATGCTCTATATTAGGCCAGGCATTTGCTATGTAGTGGGAATAGTCAATAGGTACCAGTCCAATCCAGGGTTAGACCATTGTACTGCGTTTAAGAACATCCTCAAGTATATTAGAAGAACAAGGGACTACAAGCTGGTGTATGGAGCTAAAGATTTGATCCTGATAGGATACACCAACTTTGATTTTCAAATTGATAAGGATTCTAGGAAATCCATGTTAGGATCAGTGTTTGCCATGAACGGGGGAGCTGTAAGATGACGTAGCTTCAAACAAGCACGCATTGCAGATTCCACTATGGAAGCTGAGTATGTAACTGCTTATAAAGCAGCAAAGGAAGCAGTTTAGCTCAGGAAGTTCCTAAGCAATTTTGAAATGGTTGCAAATATGGACTTGCCCATCACCTTATACTGTGACAACAGTGGGGTAGTAGCCAACTCTTAAGAACCTTGCAGTTACAAATGAAGAAAGCATATTGAAAGGAAGTATCACTTGATATGGGAGATTGTGCAACGAGGAGATGTGATCGTCATACAAGATTTCCTTAGAGCACAACATTACTGATCAATTTACGAAGGCTCTCTTGGCTAAAGTGTTTGAGGGTCATCTAGAGAATCTAGGTCTATGAGACATGTACATTGTAGAATGTAGGGCAAGTCGGAGATGCATAATAGGTATATAGATGCCCTAGTTTATAGTATTTATTTACCATAATCCCACCTTTTTTATTCTGATGTCATGTACAACCCACTGACTAGAATTTTAGTTCAAGTGGAAGTTTGTTGGGTTTTATGCCTAAAACGCGTAGATAGTAAGTGTTATTAATTGACCGTCATTAATAAAAAGTTATAACGTTAATTCAACAAATGTTATTGTGTTGTTTTCTATTTTTTCTGAATAACCCTAAATTCAATAAACTAACATCCAAGGCTACCTTATGATTCTTGAATTGTATATGGAGACATACAGGGATCTGTTGGGGTTGGTGCCCTAAATCTCATAGGGTCATGTAGTTTGTAACTGTATTGTACAAAATTTTTATTTATTTAATAAAATATATGATGTTTTATTTGACATTTAGTTGCACTAATCCACAAACCAATAAACTAACATATAAGGTTATCTTGTAGCTTAAATATGTATGTAGAGATATACGGGTGAATCATGTTTAAATGATAACCTAAATGGTCTATCGTAAATGAATAGAGCTGGATACCTTATCCTGGTGACACTACGACGTTATAATTGCTGTAAAGTGCTACAAATGATCTGATCCTGATCATTCATGTGGAGACATGTTAGCAGGAATATTCTATACAAAGGAGTTTGTATAAGATCATACCACAAAATGTTTAGTCTCATTACATAACGTCATTCATAATAGAGACTTACATTTCACTAGGATGATCATAGGTAACATAACCTGGATCCTGAGTGTGTTGTGAACTCCTGCTTATGAAGGCGGTCCTTTGATTTGTATGAGTGAGAGTGGCCAGATCGCCGACGGACTTGTCTATTTGAGAAGCTGAAAACATAGCTACACAAGAAGGAATTCACTCATTCCCCAATGTCGGGCTAAGTAGATAAATTGCTCCCTTAAAGACTGATTCCAGGGCTTGAACAATGTGACGCCACACCTTCTCCTGGCCCAATATGGGTTTGGTCATTGTTGGACTATGATTTATTGTTCATTAGAGGGATTAGTGGTACTTAAGAAGTTAGATGTAACTATAGGGGCAAAAAGATAATTTTGGCCCAAATGTACATACGAGAAATTTGTGAAGGGTCATTGTATTGTTGACTGGTTATATCAAATGGACACAGAAATATATTTGTAGTGTGACAGTTAATGGATGGTGAATAATTAATTAAACTCCTTTAATTAAATTATTCACGTACCGTTGGAGCTTCAAACTACAGGTCCATGAGATTCTCTCTGTAGCTCAATGAGAATTAATGAGAATCAATTTTTGGATTTATTTGAATTGTTCAAATTGATTGAGGGAATTAATTATAAGTGATATAATTAATTTAATCTAATTATATATGATATAATTATTATAATGTATTTGATACATTATAATATAAAGTTTATTTGAGAGGAAATAAATATTTGAATATGATTCAAATATTAATTATATGAATTTGATTCCTATAACTAAATTTATATAAATGAGATTTATATTAAATGTCATTGGTGAGAGAATAAAAACTATTGGTTATATGTATATGATGCAATATCAAGCTATAGGTTGTATGTTATGTATGATAGAACATATGGTTATATATATATATAATGTTCTTAATTATAAATTAAAATTAATTTATTTTTTAATTTTAAAATTTGGTGAGAGGGAAATAACTTCCCTCCCCTATTCTCTCTCAACTTACAATGTATGAATGGAGTGGTGGTTGTGTTCTTGGGGATTAGGCTTCTTCTCCCTTTGGCTTTCACAGGGAATTACAGAGAATACAATAAATCATAGAAAGTGTTTTGAGATTTGATTTCCTTATCATCAAATCCTCTCATCTCCCTCAAAATTCCACTCTTCCAAAATAGCCAGAGCCTACACCACATAGATTCTCATCTAGAGAATATAGAGGTCTCCATCGTGGTGATGTTTCTTTTGGTTTGAGGGTTTTTCATTTGAAGATTGTCTTCAAAGGTATGGGTTTCTACATTCTTCTGTAAATTTTCTTTAGCATGTTGTATTTTCTTCTTAAATGCATAATTATACTATTTCTTGTTTTTGTAAAATTCATAATTCTATAAATTTTAGGATTTGGGTTTGATCCTGTTTCCACTGAAGGACCTTCAATGGTTCCTTCAATTAGTATCAGAGCTGGGTTTTTTTGGCCCAAAAATTTCCAAAATTTCAGAATTATTTTTACAAATTTCTAATAAGATTTTACATTATGTCAATCTATTCATGTGATGATTTTTTTTATGGATGTTTAAAATTGTTGGATAATTTCGGGATTGACACTTTGTTTAATTGCTTCGAATTTACAATTTGGTTTGTACGGGCCCAAGTTTTGAGGCATTTAATTGTTATCGAGTATGTATTTTTAAGCCCTTGAGTCTCTTGTGGCTTTTCCCATGTTGATCTGGAAAAAATGAGACCAAATTCAGTGGAGAAACTATGGAGAACGTGGTTGTATAATGGAGAGTGTACCGAAGCGTTTCAACGCTGCGATGAAGAACATCGTTTTGTTTTTTCCATAGTGTTGCAACACTGGGCATACCATTGCATCGCTCCTAGACGGAAAGAACAAACTGGTTCTTGTTCGATTCGATTCATGGCTTGTTTTGTTCGCTTGCGGTTAGGTCAATTCGAGCAGTTTGGGTCTGGTTCAAAGGCTAGATGGTTAGGTTTGAGTAGTTCAAGGCCCGATTCGCTTTTTATGAATCGGTTGATTTTGTTTTTGTAATAGTTAGTTTTTTTATTAACTAAATTAATATAAGTGTTGTATTAATTTAACTAATTGTTTAAGTGTCCAATCCTGGTCCATTATTTTTTTATTAATCATGCATTTGATGTATGATTTTTTTAAAATATATTTGTCATATTGTATGTCATATAGTACAAAATCCCACCATAAGTTATGCATTTAATTTCATGCATCATTTATATTATAATTGTTATAATATATGTTTAGTTGCATGATTTAATTTTATAGCATGCTCATGCATCATATAACATAAATGTTATAATATATGCATGCATGCATTAATAACATATACATGCATCATTTATATTATAATTGTTATAATATATGTTTAGTTGCATGATTTAATTTTATAGCATGCTCATGCATCATATAACATAAATGTTATAATATATGCATGCATGCATTAATAACATATACATGCATCATTTATATTATAAGAGCTATTATATATAGTATGAATATATTTTTGATGTTACTAATAATTTTATTACTTAAGTATATAATTATTATGTATGTTAGTAATGAAATGAATTTGCATGATGTATAACATTACCTTAGGTAATTTATAATTGTTACAATTTACTAAGTATGTCAATGGATGCAGTGTACGGTTTTAATTTATTTCATTTGCTTAATTTTTATAACAAAATGAAATTAAAAATTAAAATCGATAAATCAGAATTACATACAAACTTTAGGTTAAATTCATTTTTTAAAAATAGTTTTAAAATATGAATTATATAGACCTAAGATCACATTTCTAATGACATTAGAAATTTATTTTAATATTTTAATCGGTTTAATAGGATTAAATTGATTTTAATAAAAAGATTAACATTGTAACAAATGTATCTATAAGGGACCTTTTATCTAAGACTAGTTCTGTCTAGGTTAGGGTATTTAAGTTGACAGAAACATAACACCCCTACCGAAAAACTTACCTAGAAAGGTGAATTAGATAGATTTGTTACAAGCATGCAATTATTGGTTAACGTTTTTAAAGTGTTTAATGAACTTTAATCAACATTGTTTAACTATCCAAAGCAAATATTATTTAGGGCAAATTAAACAATCATTTAGTTAAAAGTAGTAGCCAAATTTTCCTAAGTTAATTAACCCTAGATAAAATGCCCAGTGGGAGGAAAATTGGTATATGATAATTCATTTTATCCTCTTCATATTTCTCCTTAAAAGTTCACACTATGAGATCTATATTCGGCCTCATGGATGGTGTTTGTATAAATCAATATCAAGGTGAATGGAGAGAGTATTTATAGTAAGTGTGAGCATAACATGTGACAACACATCCCTCTGCCTCTCTTATTAGTTTGAAGTAAAGTCTCATGCACGACCTCGTAGCACCTTGAGTGTCCTCCTACGGATGACATTTTTGAATAACACTTTATTTAAACTCCAAAAATGGATAAGGGTTACTTTAGTTTTTGCCTCAATTGATTTTTTCCTACGGTTGACGCATTAGGTTGGAACTCTAGAATCTAAAATGAGGGGTTACAGTTACAAGAAATGTTGAGTTTAACAATTTCTGGACTGAACAATGGTGACTGATAGTTATAGTAACAAAAAGTTGTTCTGTCTATTGGTTGAGATAATCTCATTTAAGTGAAAGGGCACTTGATCACCATACGGTGGCTTTTGTCTTGTCTCATTGGAGTATCACTACAAAATAGATGTAACTTATGATACATTATATTATTTTGCTGGTTTAATGCAAATAGACTAATATAAACAATTTGTATGGTTTTAGCAAATTTATAAATTTTGATTTCCGCGACTCTTAATTTACTTGCCATCGACAAACTTACGGGCAATAATTACACAACTTGAAAAAACACAATCTATGCTATCTTAATCATCGATGACCTCCGGTTTTTCCTAATAGAGGACCGTCCTCCCATTCTAGCTCAAAATGTTGCTCGAAATGTTCGTGAAGCATATGAGCGATAGACACGGGTAAACAAGAAGGCCTGAGAATACATCTTTTCAAGCCTTTTTGAAGTCTTGGCCAAGAAGCATGATCCCATGCTCACGGCCCTTGAGATCATGGGGTCCTTGAGGGAAATGTTCGGAAAATTGTCCATGCAACTCTGGTCCGCTTCAATGCATGTATGCAAGAAGAGGCATCTGTTAGAGAACATATTCTCAACATGATGGCCCACTTCAACATGGCGGTCTGTCATTAATGAAGCCAGTTAGGTTAGCTTCATCCTGGAAACTTTACCTGAAAGTTTTCTACAGTTTCGTAGCAATGTTGTTATGAACAAGATTGACTACCACCTGACCACCTTACTCAACGAGCTACAGACCTTTCAATCCTTGATGAAACAAAGGACAGAAGGGTAAGGCAAATGTTGCTTCATCCTCTAAGAAGTACTTGAGAGGTTCGACCTCTTGGACAAAGTCTACGCCTTCTTCTTCTGACACCAAAAAATGGAAGAAGAAGAAAGGTGGAAAGGGGAAAGCTAACCCACCAGCTTCTATCCAAAAGGGTGAGAAGGCCAAGGCTACAAAGGGAATTTGTTTCCATTGCAACCAGGAGGGACATTAGAAGGGGAACTGGCTCAAATACTTGACAAAAAAGAAGAAGGACAAGCAAGATAAATACGATTTACTTGTTTTGGAAACCTGTTTAGTGGAGAATGATGATTTAGTGGATAATTGATTCAAATGCCACTAACCATTTTTGTTCTTCATTTCAAGGAATTAGTTCCTGGTGGCAATTGGAAGCTGGGGAGATGACGATGCGAGTTAGAACTGGGCACGTCGTCTCCGCTATAGTAGTGGGAGGACTTTGACTTTGTTTATAGAAATCTTATGTTATACTAGATAATGTATTTTTGGTTCCATGTTCGAAAAAGGAACGTTATTTCTGTAAAATGCCCGTTAGAACAAAATTATTCTATCTCTTTTAATGTAAAAAAATGTTCATTTACAAAAATGGAGTATATATTTGTTATACAAATCTCGAAGATAATCTTTATTTGTTAAGACCGTTAGCCACTAAATCCCTATTAACACTGAAATGTTTAAAACTGTAGTAACTCAAAATAAAAAACTTAGAATTTCTCCTAAAGAAAATGCCCAACTTTGACACATAAGATTAGGACACATCAATCTCAATAGGATTGAGAGATTGGTAAAGAATGGACTTCTAAGCAAGTTAGAAGAAAATTCTTTATCTGTATGTGAGTCATGCCTTGAAGGCACAATGACTAAAAGATCTTTTACTAGAAAAGGTCATATGGCCAAAGAACCCTTAGAGCTAGTACATTCAGACCTCTGTGGTCCAATGAATGTAAATGCAAGAGGAGGGTTTGAATATTTCATCACCTTTACTGATGATTGTTCAACATATAGGTATGCTTATTTAATGCAACATAAGTATGAATCCTTTGAAAAGTTCAAAGAGTTCAAGGCCGAAGTTGAAAGTACATTAGATAGAACAGTTAAGACATTCGATCTGATCGAGGTGGAGAGTTTTTGGATCTTACATTCCAAAACAATTTGATAGAGCATGGAATAGTATCCCAAATCTCAGCACTTGGTACACCTCAATAGGATGGTGTATCAAAATGGAGAAATTGAGCCCTGTTAGACATGGTTAAGTCTATGATGAGTTACGCTTCCTTCCCTCGTTCGTTTTGGGGTTTTGCAGTACAGACTACAACATATATTTTGAACTGTGTTCCATCCAAGAATGTTACGAGAACACCTTTGGAGTTATAGAATGGCCGTAAAGCTAGTTTACGTAATTTCAGAATCTGAGGTTGCCCAACGCATGTGCTTGAGGCAAATCCTAAGAATCTGGAACCTTGTTCAAAACTGTGTCTATTTGTAGGCTATCCCAAAGGAACAAGAGGCAGTTACTTCTTCGACCCTAAGGGAAATAGAGCATTTGTGTCGACAAACACCATTTTTTAGAAGAAGGCCATATAAGGGAGCACAAACCCCGTAGTAAAATAGTGTTAAATGAACTTTCCAAGGAATCGACTAAACCTTCAACAAGAGTTGTTGAAGAACCCAAAACCTCAACAAGAGTTGTTAAGGTTGGATCATCTAGTAGGTTAATCCACCTCAAGTGTTGAGGGAACCTCGACATAGTGAGAGGGTTGCGAACCTGCTTGTCTGTTATATGAGGTTTACAGAAATCCTAGCTATGGTAGCTGACGAAGAAGTTGAGGATCCATTGTCTTACTAGAAGGCAATGAAGGATGTTAACAAAGATGAATGGATCAAAACTATGGATCTCGAAATGGAGTCTATGTACTTCAATTTAGTTTGGGATCTTGTAGATAAACCTGATGGGATAAAACCTATAGGTTACAAATGGATCTATAAGAGAAAACGAGATGTTAATGGGCAGGTGCAAACCTTCAAGGCTAGACTGGTGGTAAAGGGTTATACCCAAGTTTAAGGAGTCGACTATAAGGAGACTTTTTTTACTTGTTGCCATGTTAAAGTCTATCCGAATCCTCCTGTCTATTGCCTTATATTATGATTATGAGATCTAACAAATGGACATTAAGACTACCTTTCTGAATGGCAATTTTGAGGAGACCATTTATATGTAGCAACCTGAGGGATTCATAATCCAAGGTCAAGAGCAAAAAGTTTGCAGGCTTAATCGGTCCATTTATGGATTGAAGCAAGCTTCTCAATCTTTGAATATAAGATTTGATACTGCGATTAAATCTTATGAATTTGATCATAATGTTGATGAGTCTTGTGTATACAAAAGGATCATAAACAGTTTAGTAGCTTTTCTAGTGTTATATGTAGACGATATCCGACTCACTGGGAATGATGTAAGTCTATTAACTAAATTTAAGAATTGACTAGCGACCCAATTCTAAATGAAAGATTTGGGAAATGCTCAGTTTGTTCTCGAAATTCAGATCTTTAAAGATCGAAAGAACAAAATTCTAGCATTATCTTAAGCATCATACATTGACAAAATGCTTGTCAAGTATTCGATGCAGATCTCCAAGAGAGGTTTACTACCTTTCAGGTATGAAGTTATATTGTCTAAGGAATAGTGTCCTAAGAAACCTCAAGAGGTTGAGGAAATGAGACGGATCCCCTATGCATTGGTTATTGGCAGTCTAATGTATGCGATGTTATGTACTAAACCTAACATCTGCTATGTGGTGGGAATAGTCAGTAGATATCAGTCAAATCCATGATATAATCGCTGGACCACCGTTAAAAATATCCTCAAGTACCTATAGAGAATGAGGGACTACATGCTCGTGTATGGTTCTAAGGATCTAATCCTTATAGGATACATGGGCTTTGATTTCCAGACTGATAAGGATTCTAGGAAATCCACACCAGGATCAGTGTTCACTCTTAATAGAGGAGGAATAGTCTAGAGAAGCACCAAGCAGAGGTGTATTGTTGACTTCACCTTGGAGAAGGAGTACGTAGCGGCTTGTGAAGCTGCTAAGAAAGCTGTTTGACTCAGAAAATTCTTGATAGATCTGTAAGTCATTCCAGGCATGTCAAAGCTCATCACACTTTATTGTGATAATATTGGTGCTATGGCCAATTCTCGAGAGCCTAGGAGTCACGAGCATGGGAAGTATATAAAGCGGAAGTATCATCTCATCTGAAAGATTGTGCATCGAAAGGACATGATCGTCATGCAGATAGCTTTGAATCACAACGTTGTTGATCTGTTTACAAAGGCCCTCATGACGAAGGTGTTTAAAGGTCACCTGCAGAGTATAGGTCTATTGAACAGGCCACGTTTAGACTAGAGCAAGTGGGAGATTTATACTGACCGTGTTATGCCCTAGTTTATTGTTTGTGTGCTTTATATATTAGTTTGACTTTTATATTGTACACCCCATTAGCTTTAGGTCAAGTGGAAGATTGGTAGGGTTCGTGCCTTAAATCTCGTAGGGTCATGTAGTTTGTAACTATATTGTACAAATTTTGTATGTACTTAATAAAATATGTGATATTTTATTTGACATTTAGTTGCACTAATCCACAAACCAATAAACTAACATCCAAGGTTATCTTATAGCTTAAACATGTATGTAGAGACATATGGGTGGATCATGTTTAAATGATAACCTAAATGATCTGTAGTAGATGGATAAGGCTAGATACCTTATTCTAGTGACACTGTGAGTACGACTCGCTTTGTAGATGTTACAATTGTTGTAAAGTGCTACAAATCATCTGATCCTGATAATTAATGTGGAGACATGTAAGCGTGGGTATTATATACAAAGGAGTTTATATAAGATCGGATCACAAAATGTTTAGTCTCATTACATTACGCCATACATAATAGAGACTTACATTTCACTAGGATGACCATAGGTAACATGACCTAAATCCCGAGTGAGTTGTGAACTCCTGCCTAACAAGCCTACCATTTTGGGGACTTTTTTGATCGAGGAGTTAGAAACATAGGTACACAAGAAGTAATTCACTCCTTCCCCAACGCCGAGGTAAGTAGATAAATTGCTCCCTTAAGGGCTAATTCTAGGGCTTGAACAATGTGGTGGCATCCCCTTTTCTGGCCCCATAAGGGTTTGGTCATAGTTGGATTATGATTTATTGTTCATTAAAGGGATCTGTGGTACTTAAGAAGTTAGATGTAACTACAGAAGCAATACGATAATTTTGGCCCAACTGTACATACAAGAAATTTGTGAAGGATCATTGTACTGTTGCTGGTTTTATCCAATGGACACAAAAATATATCTGTAGTGCGAAGAGTGCAACTGTCGGTCTTTAGTGGAGTGCCTGGCAGTTAACAGATGGTGAATAACTTAATTAAAGTAGTTTAATTAATTATTCATGTATCATTGAAGCTAGGAATAATGTCCAGACTCTGATACTATACTGTTAGATAGGCCATTCATGAAAATTGCAAAAACTAGGATTAGTGTAGATCATGACACCTTATCAGTTGAGTTTGATGGGAGTGTTGTTGAGTTTAACATATATGATGTCTTGAGGTTTCCAGAAGAATGCATGCCTTTGTGTTTTCTGGATACTATTGATATTGTGTTAGAAAAAGTCTTTTTGGATACTATTGATATTGTGGTAGAAAAAGTCTTACTTTGTGAAAAAAAAAAATGAATATGATGAATTATCTGACTGTCTTATTGATTTTGATCATGATGCTACTAATGATTTCATTGTCTCTTCTCAAGTAACAGGTGTTGAGCTTAAAGTTCTTCCCTCCCACCTCAAGTATGTCTACTTGGGTGGTGTGAATACAATTCCGGTGATTATTTCTAGAGAGTTGGAACTTGAGTAGGAGACAGGACTAATAGAGACTCTAAAGCTTTACAAGAATGCCATAAGGTGGACTTTGGATGATATTAAAGGTATTAGCCCGACCCTTAGCATGTGTTGAATAAATTTAGAGGAGAGAGGCAAGCCCTCCAGACAACCATTGAGAAGATTGAATCTGTCCATGAAGGAAGTTATGTTGAAGGAGATTTTCAAGCTACTTGACGTTGGAATTATCTACCCCGTTTCTAACAGGGAATTGGGTAAGCCCCATCCACGTGGTGTCCAAAAGGATAGGTATGATAGTGGTAGCTAATGATGAAGGTGAGATGGTTCCTATGCGTGTTCAGAATGGGTGGAAAATATGAATTGACTTCCGCAAGCTAAACGAGGTAACGAAAAAAGATCATTTTCTGATTCCTTTCCTTGACCAAATGGTGGAATGGCTCACCAGGAAGCCATTCTTTTGTTTCTTGGATGGATTTTCAAGATTTTATCAGATTTCCATTACACAAGAGGACTAAAAGAGGACTACCTTCACATGTATATATGAGACTTATGCCTTCAGAAGGATGTCGTTTGGACTTTGCAATGTTCTTGGTACATTTCAAAGATGTATGATGAGTATATTCTTTGACTTTATTGAGATGTGCATTGAGGTGTTTATGGATGACTTCACAGTATATGGTAACTCTTTCGATGATTATTTGCATAATCTAGCTTTCGTCACAAAATGGTTTATTGAAACTAATTTTGTTTTGAATTATGAGAAGTGCTACTTCATGGCTAAGCAAGGCATAGTTTGGGCCACATGGTTTTGGCTCGGGGTATTGAAGTTGATAACGCGAAAGTTAATCTGATCGCTAATCTTCTTTATCCTACTAACCTCAAGGAAGTCCAATCTTTCCTTGGTAGCGTTGGTTTCTATCGATGTTTCCTCAAGGCTTTTTCCAAGATTGCCTTGCCTTTGTCATTTTTTGTGTGGAAAGATGCTCCATTCGTGTTCAATGATGCTTGCAGTCATACTTTTGATTATCTCAAGGACAAGCTTACTAGTGCTACTCCTATTTTGTAGCCTCCTAGGTGGGATTTGCCCTTTGAGATCATGTGCGATGCTAGTAACTTGGCAATAGGAGCTATTCTTGGTCAGCAAATCGATAAGAGGAGACATGTCATTTGTTATGCTTCCAGAACCTTTAATTTAGCTTTGAGAAATTATATCACAATGGAGAAGGAGCCTCTTGCCATTGTCTTTGCATTAGATAAGTTTCATTCTTATGTGCTTGGATACAAAATAACTGTTTTCACTGATCATGTAGTACTTAAGTATATGATGGGAAATAAGGAGTCAAAGCCTCGACTTGTGTGATGGTTTCTTCTTCTCCAAGAATTTGAACTTACAATTGAAGATAGAAAAGGGAGTGAAAACTCCATTGCTAACCACTTAGCAGAATAATTTAAGAGGAAGACAGTTAGCCGATATTTTAGGACTTCCCGGAAGAGCATCGTTTTTATGATGACTATTGTGGAACCATGGTATGCCGACATGGTTAACTAGCTAGTCATATGTAAGTTCCCTCATCACATGAGTAGTTCTAGGAAGGTGAAAATAAAAAATGATTCTAAATACTATGTTTGGGAGCAACCACGTTTGTGGAAATTTGTGCATATCAAGTTATTAGGAGACGTGTCCTTGAACATGAGTTTGAGTCTATTTTGTCCTTTTCTCATGATTATGCATGTGGAGGTCACTTTAGTCCCAAGAGAATAGCTTGTAAGGTGTTTGATAGTGGATAGTTTTGGACCACTTTGTTTGCTGATGCTTATTGTTTTTGTAAATCATGTTAAAAGTGTCAAAGGTCTGGATCCTTGTCTAAAAAGCATGAGATGCCCCTTAATTCGATTCTTATATTTGAGGTATTTGATGTGTGGGGTATGGTTTTATGGGCCCTTTCCCTTATTCTGCTGGTTATTTATATTTCCTTCTAGCTGTTGACTATGTTTCGAAGTGGGTTGAGGCAATCCCCACTAGAACTAACATTGCTTCTGTTGTTTCAGGATTTATTAAATCTAATATTTTCAGTAGGTATGGAGTCCCCAAGGACATTATTAGCCATCAAGGCACGCATTTTTGTAACAGGACAATTGAGTCACTCATGAGGAAGTATGATGTTCACCATTGTGTTGCAACACCTTATCATCTTTAAAAAAATGGCCAAGTTGAAATTTGAATCGTGAAGTTAAGAGCATTTTGGAAAAAGACAGTTGGACTAGGGCGCAAGGATTGAAGCTTTAGATTAGATGACCTTTGTGAGGGTATAGGAAGGCTTACAAGACACCTATTGGGACTACTCCCTTTAGGCTTGTTTATGGAAAGGCATGCCACCTCCTTGTTGAGATCGAGCATAAGGCCTATTGGGCGGCAAAGAAATGCAACATGGAGTTGGGCAAGGCAGGTGAGTCTAAATTGTTACAGTTTCAGGAATTAAAGGAATTGAGATTAGAGGCATATGAGAGTGTCAGGATTTATAAAGAGAAAACAAAACTCCTTCATGACCGTGCATTGATTAAAATGGATATTCAAGTTGGTCAGAAGGTTCTCCTTTACAATTCTCTATTGAAATGTCTGGTAAGTTGCATTATAGTTTGTTAGATCCATATGAAGTTACTGATGTTTTTTCTCATGTTGCAGTTGAAATTAAAAGTTTGTAGACGGGGAAAGAGTTTAAGGTTAACGGGAACCATTTAAAAGTCTTCAATGAAGGGGAGGTTAACCCATATTCTTTAGAAGTGGGTCTAATGATTCCCTTATACACTTGAGCCAAGTTCGCCAAACGTCAAGCAACCGACGTTAAACATTTGTGCTTCCTAGAGGTAGCCAGACTTTAAATTTACTGTTTTTCTTTGATTTTCAGTTTTGTTTTCTTTTTAGGATTTGATTGGGTGAGAGATTGATTTTTATGCAGTTGGGCTCATACATTTTTGGATGTTTGGCATGCTTCACCCTTGCTTGCTCCCAAGTTTAGGGAAGTTTCTGTTCCCTCATTTTATTTGTTCTTGTGCTTTTCACTTTTTATACATTGGGGATAATGTATGGTTCACAAGTTGGGAGTGGGTTGGTTTAGCATGTCTAAACATTATCTTGTTGTTGGTTTTGATTCTTATATTTGAATTGGCTATTGTGTGAAATTACTTGTATATTGCTTAAGTTTGCTTTGTTACTTGTCCCATATCAATGACTGTTGATGATACACTCGTTAAGGTTTTACATGTTTGAAATGATATAGGAAGAAACCAAGCATGACTTTTTAGCCTTTTAAGAAAAATCTTTCTATCTTTTATGCGCACTTAAGTTCTTCACCTGCCTATCTTAAGTCTTCTACATGCTTAGAGTAGCTTTATAAGACCTATATGTCGTTATCACTCTAAAAGGCCCTAGCGATAAAATTAAACCCTTATGGGCATCAATTTAGTAATACGTGTCAAGGATTTAACCAACCAATTTTCCCTCTTATATATCTGGAAAAAAATGTGTAAAAGAATTAAAAAAAACGATGTTTACTTCGCTTTCTAAGGAGCACGATTAACTTAGGGTGGCTATGACACTTGTAGTTTCCCTCTAAGCTAAAAGTTCTCTCGAGAAATAAGTAGCTTAGGCACCTTTGAAGGAATCTATCCTATAGTTAGATGTCATTCTCGTTACCTAGGTGGGAAAACCAAAGTGAAAGCAGTCTTTTTGAATTAGGTTTCCTTTCATTTGCTGAAATAAAAAAGGAGAGAAAAAAAGAGTGAGATAAAAAAAAAAAAGGTGAAGGAATTGAGGTTCTTTTTCTCTCAGTGCATGTTATTGCCACTTTTAGACTAGAAAGTTTAAATCTTGACCTATTCGAGCCAAAGTAGGGGGAAAAAGATGATGGGCTCAATAAATCTCTTTTGGGCTTTGCTTAGGTTTAAGTAGAAGGGCATTGAACTTATTTATGTATGATATGATTTGAAGAAGCTTTCTTAAAACACTTAAATTGATTACTTGTGTTCGAATGATATAATGGATCGCATGCATGATCTTAATAGATTGTTCAAACTTAAGGCATAAGCCCTATAATTTAGCAAGCTTATCTATGCACGATTGGTTGTATGTTATACCATGCTCAGGGACGAATAAGGGCTAAGTTGGGGGTGGTCTGATAGCTCTCTAAAATATTTTTTTTCCGGCTTAATCCATGCTCGATCCTTAGTTTTATCACTTAAATTGTTGGTTTTGTAGACTATGAGCAGTCAGAAGGTAGATTGAGCCATTGGAGTAAAAAAGAGGCTTAAATGCATCCCAATTAAGCTTCGGAAGCATCGAACAAACAAAGAGACAAGGAATGAAATTGGGAGCCATATCGAATGCCTTTGCGTTAACCCAACGCTCTAAGGTAGAATGGACCGTAAGTTAAGCGTTGTTGTGCCCCTTGGCGCTCTGGCGCTGCGTTCAAGGGTAGTAGCACACCTACGGGTGAGTGCCACTGTGCTACCCTGAAGCGCGTCGACATTCCAAACTTTCACAGAAGATTAGCTTTCGTGTGTGCCTCTCCCTGTGCTCCGAAAAAACTTGATGCATTATTTTATGCGGTAAAAATATGGAATGAAATGCGGTGATGGAATTGCATTGAGCAACAAGTTTTCTCAATGGAGTCCAAGTATAAACCCCACTGAGTTTCCTGGTAAGTCCAGGGCCGAACTCAGGGACTTGGGAAAATAATTTGCAGTGCTAATTTTCACGAAGACTTTGCGGTAATCAAATAATCAAATAGTTGTTTGGATTATTGTTTGGGGTAATAAAAATAAATAAATGTGGCGGATTTGAGAAAAGTTTGATTATGCGATAGATGCACTGAGTATGCGGAGGATCAGGTTGAGAAGGTCTTTAGCTAGCGTTTCCTGGGAATGCGTCAAACTATACGATCATGCTACACTCATGCAATAACAAATCATTTTCCAATGAAAATGTGGTGCTCCTAAGTCTAGGATGCATGTGTTGAATTTAACAATGTCCATAGAGCTTATTTCTAAGTCTCTATTCTTTTCCTATGCGATGATGTAAGATGCACACAAAGACAAGGTGATTGCACACAATCATATCCTATCTCAAGGATGCATGCGATGCGTTAATAACAGACAGCGCTTATTTCTAAGCTCCTATCTCTTGATTACGCATTCTAATCTGACTCTCCCGAGCCTAGATTCTAACCTAACTTTTTCACGCCTAGATCCTGTCCTTAGACTACCCCCCCGAGTATCTCTAATGGACGAATGAAGCATACATAATACAAGATAAACGCATAGAATGAAGATCCCCAGTTATGCTAGCTAAGTGCTTCTCAACATATTTGATAGATTTAGCTACTCATGCGTGATAAACAGAGAGTGAATAGATATAAAGAAGTAAATTCCATTTCTATAGATAAGTTTGAGTACAAAATGACAATGAAGTTAAGGATAGAGAGCCTGGTAGCAATCCCTTGCTTCCCAAGGCCTTTACACTGTCAACTCTATTCTGTTCAAAAGATATTCTTGCTTCCGCATAAGCTGGCCCTCTCTCTAATCTTGAAGCTTCTGACACTCTCCCAAGTTCACTAGAATGATCTATCGGCACAATCTCGCTTCTCTCACTTCTACCTTAAAATAAAAGAAAATCTAAGAGCAAGGTTAAACTATCTAAGGAAAATTCTTTAACTCTCTAAACTCATCTTCTAAAGGTTGCCTTTGGTATTTATAGAGTTTTGGGGTGAAAGTCGGCTTCTCTCTTATGATTACACAGATGGGGTGACTTTAATTCTCTGACTGATGCACCGAATATTTGTCACCGAAAATCTTAGTGTACTGGTTATCGTTAGCGGCTTATCAACTTAATTCGGATTTGACCGTCATCAGCTTTCTGTCCCATCATGATTAATTATGCCTTTCACCCAGATGCACCCACCAAATTGCGCCGGCTCTATGCAACAATCCTTCATGAGCAAATGTTTGCGAGCACAAATCACCGCAAAGTCTTGCGGTAATGCTGCGCTCGACCATTGATTTCTTATGATCGCGCTTTCTGCCTTGTGTCAACGCATATTCTGCATAAAAATACAAAAATTAACTGTTTTTATACGATGAATGCATGCGATCACAATGTTGTGAACTTAATGTTTTTTGAACGCAATCTAACATATTTTATCAACTCAAACCTTCATTGTTTAATAACTTAGCACTGTAATAACGTGCATTTCTGCCCGTTATCACTCCGATAGTGCGCTGTGCTGTGGCCAGAGCACCATTGCGCTCCTACAGAATTCTATAAATATGGCAAGATTTCTAGGTTTTTAAGTATTTTGAATTTCATAAAAAATTCACAATCATCATGAGTTTTTGTTGTGACTCTGCAGAAGTTCTTCCCCTCTCTTAGTTTTCTTTATTTCTCATTGATTTTCTTCATTGCAATCAGGATTTTCACATGCCAATGAGAGGCTAAAATATCCTTTCAACTTGGGAGTAGGATTTTGTTTAACTTCTTTGAGGTCTTGTTGTAACGATGAACAATTTATTTGTTCCTTTGAGGTTTGCATTTATGTATTGATTTTTGAATGAATTAACGCTTCTACAATTTTCAATCTTGTTTGCTAAAGTTCATTTGCCTTGCACATATATAGCTTTGTAGCACCTTTGGCTAGGGACTTTTTACTTGAGCCTAGATTCGTAATTTGATTGTCGTGAACCATTGAAATTCACAGGTTAATGCAATGTGTAAATTACGGTATCTTGTTTCTCGTTCGTCTCGATAATTTATTCATGTTCTTAATGCAAATCATTTTGGTTTCCAAAGGGCCTAATCTCCAAAGTAACTAGTACAGTTTAGTTGATTTATGAACTTCATTGTTCATTGCTAGAGGTATCTAGGGTTTAGGAGTATGTTATTAAGTGTCCATAAATAGAGGTACAAACTTTTAGTGCCAATGATAAGAAGTAACTAATTCTTACCGATCCCCAAGTTACGTTTTCGTTAATTGATTTTTACAAAGCAACTTGTTCTCATTTAAATTTCATTACATCTTTACATTCTCTGCATATTGATTTGTCACAAACCCCCATCAAAATTCATAAATTGGCTAGGTTTGTCCTTGATTCACTGTGGATTTGATCCACTTCTGCTAGTTGCAAGCTTGTAAGAGTGGTTAATTTTATTTGTTTTAGATCTCGACAACATGTGAAACAGTTGGTCTCTAGCTTGTTGATTTGCTTAGTTCGGCCTTTGGAGCTTATAACTTCAAGAACTTTGGAAGAGTTGTATTTTTTAGATCTTTAGAGCTTAGGAGGAATTGTATTATTTAGATCTTCAGAGCTTGTAGGGAATTGTATCCTTCAAATCTTAAGCGTTTGAGAGGAGTTGTATTCTTCAGATCTTCAGAGCTTGCAAGGAGTTATATTCTTAGTCTTCAGAGCTTTAAAGTTTAGATCTTTAGAATTTGAAAGCCTCAAACTTCAATCTTCAGAGCCTGAGAGAAGTTATATTCTTCAAATCTTCAATGCTTCAATCTTTGGAACTTCAGATCTTCAGAGAACTTCTATCTTCAGTTCTTCCAACCTCTCCCAATGAAGGGGTAAGACCGCTATTCATAGAGTATTTCCATGAGTCTTACATGGGCTTGGGTTAAAGTTGGGCTTAGGCCCATTCTCTCTTTTTCTGCCAAATTTTTGTCATGGGCTTGAGTTAGGCTAGACTTGGATTCGAGCGATTTTAATTACATGACCCAATCTAATTTATAATTTCCACAATAAGCTTGGGCTTTCAGTGTGGTAAGTGGCAAAATTTAATTGGCCAAAATTTCTCATTCAACACTTACCAAATCTGAGTTTCCGACTGCAGGGATAAAAGTCTAACACAGTGGAAAAACCAAGAATCAACTCGCAATCAATTTAGAATTCAAAATACGAGTGCACTAGCAAAACATACAGAATAAGAATAGAGAACTAAAATTCTTAACCTACTTTATAATTCAGGTTAAACATGCTTTATCTTTTTGTGATTTAATCTTACAGAGAAGGGAATGTCATCATTTACTCTTGTTTACAACTCAAATGAAACCACCAATTCTCCTTGAGATGGAAATCACGAACCCCTCTATACCTTGAAGTGGCCCAAAAAATGAACACCACCACTTGGGAACCTTCCTATTCTTTAAGAAATTGAGCCTACTGGTTTGTCGGAACCAATTTCAAATTTGGAATTAAAAAAGAGAGAGAGAGAATGGTGTGATTTTTTTGAGAGAATTCTAGAGAGATTATTTCTCATAAAACCTTTATGTAATACCTATTTTTTTTTCACCTCTATAGGTATATCAAGTATGAGAGACTAATGGAGAGAGAGGGTAGACGTGGGCAATGCTCCATTTTTTATAACTCTCACATATGGGAGTTATTTTTAATTGTTATTTAATTTAACAAATTATATCAAATAATTAATTTAATTTAATTTAATTTAATTAATAATTTCATTTAAATCATATTTAAATGAATATCTCTCACATAACCTATAGTTTAAATTAAATTAAATTAAATTAAATAATTTATTAATTCTCCAATTAATTAATTACCAAATTAAATATCACATGTTTAATTTAACCTACATTTTAATCATATTCAATTGTATTTCTCTCATAATTATAGTTTTAATGTGCATCTAATATGCATTAAATTTTAACCTATAGTTTTAACATGAACCCAATTCATAATAAAGTAATATTTGAACTCCTCCAAAAATTTAATTCTCTCGTAAATTAATTTTAAATCATATCCAAAATTAAATTTATATTATAAAGTTTAATTAAAAAATAAACTATATATTATAATGTATCACCATACCTTATATTATTTCCCTAACTGAATTTGAACATTTCAAATTTCATTCAAGATATAATTATCTCAATACCCATTACGAGCTAGGAAAGAGACCTAATGGACCCACAAATTAGAAGCTCCAACAATATGAGATTAATTGGCTAAACTCATTAACCATATTAATCAATATTTGTTAACTGTGGGTACACTCCACTAAATTCCCACAACTACATTCTTCTCACTATAGATATATTTTTATGTCCATGAATATAGACTAATAATATCAAGTTAGTCTTTCACGAGTGTTCGTAACACTAACTTGGTAAAATTATTGTTTTACCTCTGGGTTACTCTATATCCTTAAGTACCAGCTTCTCTAACAAACAACCTATCTATTGTCCAACCATTAAATAGAAACCTCTCTCGGGCTAGTGAAAGAGTAGGGTCATTTGTCAGGTCCTGAAGACACCATTTAAGGGAACACTCATCTATTTACCCTAAATTCATAAAGGAGTGAAATCCATCTTATGTTAATATGTTCCCAGCTTTCCACTCAATCTTGTCCCCAAAATGGTAGACTTATTGAGTCGACGAACTGGCCACTCTCACCTATACAAATCAAAAGACAATCTATTGTGAAAAAGAGTTCATAATATACTTAGGATTAAGACTAAGTCACCTAAGTAATCCTATTGAAATATAAACCTAACTAGTCAACGGAGTTACATCTAGTGGTTACTATTTCACGGTCCGATCTTATGTAAACTCTTGCATAGGATACCACTCCCATGTCACTTACACGAATCACGTTGGATCATTGTGTTTGTATCAAATATAAAGTGATACGTATTCATAATGTTACCAGGATAAGGTACCTAACCTTATCTCTATAATATAGACCATTTAGGTTGTATCTTGAACGTTGATCCTCGTATCTCTCCACATACTGTTAAAGACTCGTAACATAGCCTAGGATGTAGGTTTGTTGGATTTAGAGTTATTAAGACAAAACTAATTCAACACAATCAATAACTCTTATTGAAATAATATCGATAACTCTTTATTGATGACAACCAATTATTTACATTTACTATCTACGAGTTTTATGGCATAAAACCCAATAAACTCCCACTTGAACTAAAACATGGGATGTACATAAAATTAATAACCCAAAACAACGAAAATGGTAATTATAAATATGTGATGCATGTTTTAAGTTATGCGTTGGTTTTCATGCATCGGTGGTCATGCGTTGGAATGAAATGTATGCGTTGATCTCAGATGCAAGGACCATGCGTTCCTGTCACAAATTTTCTTACGCTCACGCCAAGTATAATGCGAACGCAAGTTTCTCAGATGATCTGAGGTCGAACTCAGGGACTTATAGCTAAATGTATGTGGTGATGTGTTTGCGGTAGATAAATAAAAGAATGATGGGGGTTGTAAGCTACAAACTACGCCTACTCCTAACTAACAGACAAAGCAGTGGGAATATGACTGAGAGGTAGAGATACGACAACTGTTAACGTATAATGAAAGGCATGGAAAAATAGATAAAATGTGAGGATGACTTCACTACAACATTATGCTTGATCGTTAGGGCAACCTCAGCCAACATAAAGCTATGCGATCATGCTACACACATTTGTGCCTATTTCTAAGACGCATGCGATGTATATGCAATAGTATCGAGAGGCCTTATTTCTAAATCTCTATTCCTGCTCATGTGCTTCCACACATAAACATGATGATCGCATACCACCGTATCCTACTTCTGGACACATGCAATATCCTATCCGTAAGGTGCATACGCTGTGTAATAGCAAACAGAGCTTATCTCTAAATTTCCCATTCCTGCTTATGTGATTCAATCCGCTCTCCTGAGACTTAGATTTGGTTTTTAGACTACTCTTCCAAGTATGCCTAAATGATGAATGATGCGCTCATAAGACAAGGTAATCACATAAACCTGACTAACGTAAGATTATTTCTATCTCTAGTGAACACTTGTTTACATTGCTTAATGCAACCAACCACTTACCTTCCCAGGCAGTTAGTTGTTGCTAATTTTACTCATAGACAAGCATTGCGTCCCCTTATAGACAAGCGTTGCTACAACTTCACACTAAGCAAATAAGGTTTTCTCACAACACTCACGCAATGCACACCTCCCGGTGTTTTACTACATGCTTCATATTCCTATGTCGCATGATTAAGTATGTGATACTCTAACAGTCTCACTAAGTGATGCAATGAAAGTTAAGGATGCTAAGTAAATGAAGATGGAGATGAAATCGAAGGAAATATAGAAATTCATTGATCACAAAATGTATTAATTTCATAAGCCAAAATATAATACAATACAATATAAGAAAAGAAGAGAAAATGAAAGGACCAGCTGGAAGCAATGTCTTGCTTCCAGCAAATGTATGTCAAGGCTGCCGGTGGTGCTATGGATGGGCGGTGGAGCAGACTCTCTCGAGCTCTAACTCCGGCGAAGACTCCAATCGTCACTCGAAATGGATGAAGGAGGTGAAGAACTCTCAAGCTTTCTTCTCACGCTTTCGTTTGGATTATAAGGATCCACCCGAAGGTAGAAATTTGGATGCTTTGAAATTCCGCTCAGCGGCTTCAATTTATAAAGGTTAATCGCCGACAACATTAATGAACCTGTTCTAGTTTTGACATTCATGGCACGATGGTCCTTTTCTGAATCTCCGCTGCTAATGGCGTGGTAGGTGAAATGTCAACATCATCTTTTGATACTCCCGAGATATGCGTTCATGTTGCATTTCACCAACCTTGCAATCATCCCTCTATTCTGGCTATTATTCTGTAGCCTCAATCTCTCTGTGATGACCGCATTCGCTTGATGGCCGCAACTTCCATGCAATGGAAGCATGTGGTTAATGGCTGCAACATCCATACGTCGAACGTATGTGTTCGCCTCTGTGATAGAGAGATCCTCGCATGTGGTCGTCTTTGCGATAGCCTGGCTTCCTCGCATGCGATCGCTTTCTACGGTTGCTACAAAAATAAACAATTGAACGAATAATAGTGGGTTGGCTGAGGTTCTTGATGCCGATGGACGTAAACTCATTTTCTCATTAATTCCTAACATATTCGCCACATATTTTACTTAACAACCCTCATAATTCTAAATAAAAGACCTAAGATGACGTGCATTTTTGCTTGTCATCAGTTAGCTACTACCCCATTATTGTCGTAGTATAATGTCATGGGCAAGTCTATGTTTGGAATGATTTCCAAATCACTTAGGAACTTTCTGAGCCAAATTACTTCCTTTTCTTTTTCACAAGCAGCTACATACTCAGTAACCATAGTGAAGTCTCCAATGTATCCTTACTTGATGCTACACCATACTACAGCTCCTCTATTCAGGGTGATCCTGATGTGGATTTCCTAGAATCCTTGTTAGTTTAGAAATCAGAATCGTGTATCCAGTAAGCATGTAGTCCCCTTATTCTCCTATATTTGAGTTTGTTCATAACCACAGTCCAATGATCTAACTTTGGATTGGATTGACAAATGTTTGGCCTAGTGCAGAGCATAACATACATTAAGCTACCCATAACTGAGGCATAAGGAATACGTCTCATATCTTCAAATTCTTGAGGTGTCTTAGGACACTGTTCCTTAAATAAATGAACCTTGTGCCTAAAAGGCAATAAACCCTTCTAGAGTTCTACATCGAATATCTTGCCAAAAAATTTTCGATATAAGTTGCTTGAGATAGAGTGAACGTTCTGTTCTTGTGATCCCTAATGGTCTGGATCCCAAGAACATATTGTGCCTCTCTCAAATCCTTCATTTGGAATTGAGATGCTAGCCAATTTTTAACACCAATAAGGTACCCTATACCATTCCCAATGAGTAGGATATCAGTGTCTATTAATGATAGAAACTGATAGAAGTCATTCATTGATACTATCAGTGATAGAAACCGATACAAGTCTATCATTGATAGAGGTTGATAGAAGTTCATCAATGTCCATTAGTGTTTTATTTTTGCTATTTCTGTAAATAGTTTGATATTTTTATATATGTGAAAATTTCTCTATTATTATTAGTATTCTATCTCCATATTGAGAATAACGAATCACACACAGATGCACACACACATGTATGCGCACACTCGCACGCGCCCGCACACATGCATGTTTTATGTGTACTATTAGAGATATTGATTATTTTTAACATTGATGTCAAATCTTCGAATTTACAAATATATCGACATATCATACTTTAATCCTTGATTACCACATATTGTTGCTTTCTCTCTCTAAATTGCATGATGAAATCATGATTATTTTTGTTTTTCTCTTTTACATCCAATAGTATAAAATCATCAACCATTTTGTACTAGCTTCTACAAACACTTTCTTATGTTTGACATACATGCCTTTTAAAATGTTTACAAATGATTAAAAATAATTTTCAATGATATGCCAAATACACATGGTGTAACTTGCTATCTTGACTTTTCTCTCTCTCTCTCTTTTTATTTAAAGTATAATAATATATTATATAGAGATCTTTCCATTCCAATAGACTATAAAATACAGATGCTTCATGTGAGGCAAAGAATCAGTATCATACATGTATCGGATACCGATACTTCCAAATACTTTCTAGATACGTATCTAACACGTGATTTGACGTATTTATACTTTCAGATACTTTTCAAATACGTATCTGACACACTATTTGACGTATCTATTTCTATGCGTACTTCTTTTTTACGAAAAAAGACAAGTAATTCATCTAATCTTTCTCAATCTAAAATTAGGCTACTTATTTAAAAAGCTCACTACTCGAATCCAAAACGAAAAGAAAAAAAAATAAATAGCGGACCAAAACCCTAGACTAGAATCATCTAATCTCCATCTTCACATTTGAGTCTCCACAAAATCCACCAAAATATAAACCATTTAGATATCTTCAACAATAAGTTCTTTGTTTATCTTCATACTTCTCTATCTAATCTTCTTCTTCTTCTTCTTTGCAATATGAGTCACTTTTCTATTGCATTTTATTAACTATTATACTTCAACATCTTAGATGTTGTTTTTTTTTCTATTGTATTTTAGTATTTGTATTATATTTTGCGCTATTGTTATTAACTTATATGCTAAATTTATCTATATCCTAATTTTTTTTTTTTAAAAAAAGTGTATCTTCAACGTATCAGTATCCTCGTTTTTTAGAAATATATATATTAAAAAATATATACAAAAAATGACGCATCCTTAGACGTATTCATATCTTAGTTTTTTAGAAATTGACGAATCGCTGTATCCAATCGTATCCGTATTGTGTAACCGTATCTGTGTCTGTGCTTCATAGCCAATAGAAAAGAACATATGTCAATTATGATTGAATTATGTTCATGTTTGCATTTGAAAGTGGTTAATAACTTAAAAGTTATAAAATTAAAATCTAATAATTTTATTTTTAGAAGTCACCTTTAAGGGTCGTTTGTTTTTTTTTTTTTTTTTTTTTTTAATGTAGGTACTAGAATGTTTGGATATTGAGAACTTAAAATGTCCAACATCGGTAGATAATCATATCAAAAAATGACACATCTTCCTTTTTTTTTCTGTTATTATTATTTAATTCATCCTCAATTCTTCGATATGCTTAATTTTTTTAAATATATTTAAAACATTCTCATCTCTTGAGAGAAGAAGATAGGTAAAAAATGTTCACGGAAAAGGAGGATGTTTGTGTGGATTAAAAACCATTTTGAAAGCTTCTTTTTTTCCCTTTTTTTTCCCCTTGAAAAATAACCTCATTAAAGCAAAGCAAAACACACCTGCATAATCCTCACACTAAGAATCAAAGACATATGATAAAAAAAAAAATCAACAAGTCTCGTGATCTTTTCTAAATTAGAAGAAGAAGGTTGCACGTAGCAGAGAGTGGACAAACAAAATTACAAGAATTAGTTCACTTCACAAAAGAGTGAACACCAACCTCATGCATGAAAACCAACGAGGCATCAACTAAGTTGGAGGAGAGAATATAAACCAACTTTGACATCCACGCTTTCCAGAACTTCGATGGGCTAGCTCATAGTCAAAACGCTACCTAACAAAGATAGAGATCCTTGAGAACTACAAACGACCCACCTCAAACCATCAATCCTTTTTTCACTGCACCAAGAGACATCAACATTGAGCTTCCTGAGTCCACTCGAAAGAGAGAATCACCTTTCCTGATTCACAAGGTTCCCGAGACTTACTGGATAGAAGAAGCCATTAGCACCATTTGAAGAGAAAAGGAAGGTAATCGTCAATAAGTTTAAACACCTCATAAACATTAGACTTCTTACAACAGGCTTCGGAAATAAGAAAGTGATTTATGTAGTTTTAGGTATTCCACAAAACAATAATAGTCTTTAGAAAAAAAAAAATGACAAGAACTTATACAATTAACTTTAAGATCTTAGGTATGATCTCATACCTCATATATTGTAATAATAAAAAAAAGATAACATATTAATATTATTAGGGAAAAAATTTCAAAACTATTATAATTATCAATTCACTACATTTTTGTAAAATTGAGAACTAGATAATTACAGAATATCATGCTTGGTTGCTTGTAAATTGTAATGTAGTATTCAGAAGGGTAGGATGCACCCCATCTTTATGCATCATTCTTTCATCACTCACAAAAAATAAGATAATAATAAAATATTTCAAAAAAGAAATAAGAAGAATTTTTCAATTATGATGAAATAATTTGATGGGATATATAAAGATAGGTGATACTTGAACCGACGTATTTTTTATTCTAAAAGGATAATACTCATGCACCCTTCTTGATGCCTCCATCTTCCATCACTCAAAAAAAAAAAAAATAATAATAATAATAATAAAATAAAATATTTTAAAAAGAGAGAAGATTTTTTTTTTCTTTTTTTACATTTGATAATTTTGGTAGGATATATAAAAATACGTGATGATTAGGATGTAGCTTTGAAAGGTCAATTTCATGGGGGTACACAGGTGATGTCCGGGATGTTGTATGTATTTTTCATTCAGAATATCACATTAGTAAAATCCCCTTTTGGTAGGATGAAATTTCCCACCAATCTCAACGATGAAGAAAGGACAGGAGAAAGGAGACAGCATCCTCATCCTCCATGTCCATGCCACCAAAAGCTCTGGAGAAAACGTTCTTCAGAGACTGAAGGCTTTAGCAGAACATTTCCGCACAGGTAATTCTTCTCAGTCTCCGCCGTCGCTGCCACCAACTCCGGCAGCAGCCCAACTGACCAACCGCGCTGCTGTTCTCATCTGCCTCTTCCTGACCGACATTGGCGAGCTCCGCGTCATTCTCACAAAGCGAGCCTCTACGCTTTCTTCCCACTCTGGTGAGTCTCGCTCCCAAACCCTAATTCATCTTTGTGATATTGAAATTGATTTAAAGAGCAATGGAATAGGACAACAGTTAGTTAATTGATTTTTAGGGTGCAGGGGAAGTTGCACTCCCCGGCGGAAAAAGGGATGTGAGTGATGCCGATGATGTTGCGACGGCATTGAGGGAGGCAGAGGAGGAAATTGGATTATCCCCTGCTCTTGTTAACATCGTCACTGTTCTTGAACCATTTGTTAATAAGGTTTATATTCTCCTTGTTTTTAATATTGAGCTTAGATTTTGTTTGTCCGTGTAGCCTATTCACTGCACAATCTATACTGTGTCTAGATGTAGAAGGATATATAAACGCTTGTTGGGATCAGAACTTCTTTGTTAATTTTACTTATGTCGCACTAATTTGTCGCCTGATCATAACATCGTAGATTTTGAAAACATGGTAGAAAGTAGATAATAAAATAAAGAAACTCATGGTATAATTAGTGCTCATAAGTTTAGTTTTCAAAAATCAAATAATTATTAAACAAGACTTTCATGATAACGGATGACATTCAAATTGTTAAGAATTTGCAAACTTAATTCAAGTAATTGAATTAGTTTTTCTTCTCTAATTAATGTTAGTGGTTTTTATTTAGGGTAGTGCTTCGTGAATAGGAGAGAAGTGGCCTAATGGTTTAGTGGAATGATGAAGGAGAATTTTAAGGTTAGTGGTGCAAAATAGTGTGTTAGTGGTATAGCTATTGCATTGGTGGTTAGTTTTTTATTTACCAATAAGTACTTGTAATTGTTTATACTTCGATTAATAGAACACAATTAAAGTAGTTGATCATTCGTGCAATTATTTGTGGGGTGTGCCCCAACCTATGTGCCTACCCACCATCTTCAGTGTGCCTCTCAGCTCACTTGACCGTGGTTGTGAGCCAAGCCATGTGCATCGGGATTTGGGGTCGTTACAAATTTCTCCAGATACATTCCGACCAGAACAAACTTTACCTCTCCCGTTTATTGATACAATCACATTCGCTTCCAGTAACCATTTAACATTGTCTGGGGAACTTTTAAACTTGGATGATTAGATAAAGCATTTTGTAGAGGGAAGAACATCATTTGATTGAAATGAAGGTGTAGGCATGTTCTTTTGGTTTAACTGCATGTTGCTTTTCTGAGGCCTATTAGGTCTGCAAGAGTATCATTTTTATGCCATATTTTTTTTATTTTACTGCTAATTTGGACCTTTTCTGCTTGTCGTTCTCTTCTAACTTGTGAATTTTCCACCATTTCATATTCAATATGTGTTCTCTCTGTGCAGAAGGGTATGACTGTAGTTCCTGTCCTTGGCCTATTATCTAGCAGGGAAGCATTCAATCCAACTCCAAATGCTGCTGAAGTAGATGCAATATTTGATGTTCCCTTGGAAATGTTCCTCAAGGTTCATCATACTTGTTTGATGTTAACTTTGATTAAATTAAGTTTACAGAATGGTTTTGGTTGGTGATTCATTCTGCATTACTCACAGTTTGACGTTGCCACAGGATGAAAAAAGAAGAGCAGTGGAGAATGAATGGATGGGACATAATTATCTACTACACTTTTTTGACTATGAATATGAGAATGCGAAGTACGTGATCTGGGCTCTGACTGCTGGTATCTTGATCAAGGCAGCATCCTTGGTGTTCGAGCGACCACCTGCCTTTCTGGAGCGGCGACCCAGATTCTGGAATGCTTCTGCTAATAGCAGCAAAACTTCACATTCGCAGCAGTGAAGGTATTTCATGTATGCTTACATTTATTTGTAACCTTATCCTTATTCCAACAATTTCATTGTATTCTTGCAACCTTAGAAGTCTGTCATTTTGCAGGGAGGAGAAAATATTGTGCAAAGAGTAACTATCTATTAACGCATACTGTTGTTTGAAAACTATAATTCTATAATTTTAGCTGTAGATCATCACAACTTTTAGCTAGCAGGCCAATTTCTCTGAAATCCTACGGCCTCTCTATTAGTTAGTGTTGGCTCACAATTCATTGAAAAATTGCCCACTCTTTCTAGAGAGAGCACTGCAGAAACATATTTCTCGAGAGCTATGCATCCAGAGTTATGATGTACTTGAGTTATATATGTCAACACTTTGAGCTTTTGGTTATGCTACAGTATTGGAAAAAAAATTACGGAATGAGGCTGCCACCCGTTGGATTAGATTAGAAATTTATATGCCTCTAGTGATCATTAGATACAAATTTGAAGTACATTTGTAGTTTCTCTCATACATCCAATGATGAAAATCTATCAACCATATTGTGGTGGCCTCCTTCGAACAAATTCTCCTATATTATACTTTTGATCAATGGTATTGGCTCATGGCAGTTTTGATGAGCTATCTCACCCACTGCGGCCTTGTTTTTGCGTTTTTGACTTTGAATCAATCAAAGGCCAAACAATCAATGATTATGAAAACACAAAAATAGTACTTGATCTTTAGTCCATGGCCATGCAAAGGGACAAAATGGCTCTTTAATGTGGGGATAAGGTCCTTTCTAAGAAAATCTATGGTGCCTCTTTCTCAAATGCAGTTGAAGTAGTATGGACACCAGGATCATAATGAATGCAGATTTCTTTTCATATGTTGATCGATAATTTATGTTTTCATCTTTCAAGATCAATTTAGGTAGTTGTAAAACATTTTTCTCGTTTCTCATCATCTTCCTCTTTTGATAGTAATATCTTTCCTAAGTGTAGCATCTACAAAGACTCTTTATGATCTCATTGAGTATGAAGTAATCCTTCGTATATTTGTTACGGAAACAGTTGTAATGATAGCTTAATTTATAATCTTCTGAGATAGTTTATAGTTGAGTAATTTGTTTTACATAAGTTTGTGGCAAATTGATAAAAATGTCATTTCGGTTTCCATGTCTGAAAAATGGGTTTATTTTTATTTTTATTTGTTAAAAAAATTGTTTTTGGAGTCTTAAGATGATGTTAGCATGAGTGAAAGTATCTTTATCCTCTTACCTTCAATTTTTCATCAACTTCTATCAAAATTGAATAAAAAATTCTAAAACGTAATTTTCGTCCACATTTTTAGTTGATACAACTCTTTGATAATAGTTTTTAGAAAATTGATAAAAATTAAAAAAAAAAAATTGATACTTTTTTTTTTTTTTTTTTTTTTTTTTTTTTAATAAAAACAACCTAAGAACTTCATTATATGAATAATATAGGAATAGAAAAGCTAAAAAATTTAAAAATTTTCTAGATGAGAATTTCGTTGAAAATCATGAATTCTGGCCGAGATTGAATTTCTAAGCTTAAATCTTGGTCGAATTTCATGATTTTCTATTTTGAAAAAAAAATATTGCTTTTTTAGTCTTTTCATGAAATCAATCAAATAAAACTTTATTCAGAATATTCTGTTAGAAAAATTCTTATAAATTTTTCCTTTTTAATTAATTTTTTTTTTAAAAAAAAAGATTTTATCAAGTATCAATCGAAAACATGGACAAAAATTTCGTTTTGGAATTTCTTATTCTATCATATTAAAACAAGTAATATTTGGTTAGAAAGAATGGTGAAAATCATTGAGAAATTTAAAGGGTGAACTCTAATGAAGGACATTTGTGAGTTTTCACCTACAAAGGGGTCTCCAAAAACAATATCTTTGGAAATGAGTCATTTTTAGAATTGAAAGTTGAAAGGGATGGTTTTTGTCGATTTCCCAAAGTTTGTCTTCGAGCATAGTGATAACCTTAATTCATGTGGGGGACTTTTTAATGAAGGGGCATCATCGATTGATAATCATTTAGATCCTGTTTAGTAACTATTTAATTTTTGAGAAATTGGTTCATATACCACAAATCACATTTCCATTTGAAAATATAGCAAAACACATCACTTTTCAAAATTATAGCAAAACATATGGACATACGTGAATTCATTTTATGTTAATCCTGAAATGTCTTTAACCAACTTCTTTAATTGTATTGTAATCGATCATTAATTATATTGTAATTAATTTATCAAATTCATACTTCATTTTAACAAAATGAAAGGCAATAGGAGAATGAGAAAAGGAAGGCCATTGGAGAGATAATTGATGCAAGAGAATCCTAGCTTTTATATATATTTATGAGAATGTGAGACACAATATATATAAGGTTGGGAAGAAAAACTCTTGTCCTAAACACATACAAGATAATTCTTCATGTAACAGAAAGAATAAAGAATAAAAAAAATTGGTCCTTATAACATGGGCTTACATTGAGGAAAAATAAATGTAAAAGGGGCCAAATAAGTGGGTTTCTTTCACACCCCTGCAAATCGACGGTAGGTGTAGCGACAACAGTTAGCTTGCTCTTTAGTTTGAAAAAGCTAGCAACAGGTAACGGTTTGGTAAGAGCATCAACTATTTGTTCAGATGCATGAAAGTGACGAAGCTGAATCTTCTGCTTAAAAACTAGGTCATTAACATAATAGATATCAAGTTCAACAAATGTAAGAAAGGATTCACCCTTAAATGCATTGAGTTGAGATTGGCATACCACAAAATAGAAGGGTGAGATAAATCAATACAAAGTTCCCTTAAAAGGGAACGAATCCATACTATTTTAATAGCCATAAGGGTAAGATAGTGGTACTTGGCCTCCATGCTGGGATGATATCTAATTGACTACTTTTTGAAACCCCAAGTAACCAAGTTCCCACCAAAGAAAATACATAACCTAGAAGTCGATTTTCGATCATCAGGATCAGATGCCCAGCATCAGCAAAACCATAGAGCTTTAAATTAGTAGTGCCTTTAAGCAAAAAACTATAAAATAAAGCGCCCTTCAAAAAATGCAAGATACACTTAACCAATTGTCAATGGAGAATAGTTGATGAATGCATGAATTGATATGCTTTGTTAACACTATAAGAGATTTTTGGATGTGTAAGAGTAATATATTGCAAAGCACCAATGACACTCTGATTCATATGAGGATTAAGGACCGCTTACCATAGGAGTGGCCATCAGTTTAGCCTCAGCCATCTAGGTACGATGTAATAGATCGAAAATGTACTTAGATTGAGAAAGAAACATATCCATAGATGTAAGACAAGATAACTCAATCCCAAGAAAATAGCTAAGTTGGTTGAGGTCTTTCAAGGAAAAAGTGGAATGCAAAGATTGAACTAAACCATCCAACTCATGAGAGAATTTGCTCAAAACTTAATATTATCAACATAGATTAAAACATAACAACAAGTAGAGTTAACATGAAGCAGTAGTGAAGTGTCGGCCTGGGAATTTCGAAACTCAAGACAATGTAAACAAGAACTCAACCGTTCATACCAGACATGGGGGCCTGTTTCAAGCCATAAAGAACTTTCTTTAGATGACAAACCAAAGGTTAAGAGCCAGAGACTTTAAAACCCAAGTGTTGTTCCATGTAAACAGACTTTTGGAGATAACCATGAAGAAAAGAATTATTAACATCAAGCTGATGAATAGTCCATTTCATAAGAGCAAAGGTTAAGAGAATACGAACGATGACAGACTTAACAACAAGAATAAATGTCTCAGTATAATCAATATTAGGAGTTTGATGAAATCCCTTGGCTACTAACCAAGCCTTGTATCTAGAAATAGAGCCATCCAAGTTTCATTTAATTTTAAACACTCATTTACAACCAACAATCTTTTCATCAACAGGCTTAGGAACTAACATCCAAGTCCTATTTTTCAAGAAAGCATCATACTCATCCTTCATGACTTTCTTCTAGTGACGATGTTCAAGAGCTTCCTTAACATCATAAGGTTCATGTGAGTATAACCAATCAGGTAAACTTTAGGTTTGAAAATACCACATTTACTTCTAGTCATCATAGGATGCGTGGATACCACGAGTGTAGTAGCAATAGGAAGGAAATGAGCCATAAGAGCAACATTCCAATTATGCTCAACATGGAAAGGAGAAGATGCATCATTCGTAGAGAGTGTAGGGGATACCTTACTGTTAGGAAGGGAGAAATCAACTGCAACACCCTGTAAGTTGTCACGAGAAACTGCATCTAAAGGATACACATTAGTAGGACTTGGATTCTCAGAGTTAGCAAAAACTGGAACAGAGTTAGATTGATCATTATTATGGTTCTGTGAGCATGAATCAAGGATAGGCGATAGAGGAGAAACATATGTCGTGTTAGAGATATGTGAGGTTGAAATGTGGGAAGGGGATGATGATGCATATGGAAAAGACAATTCATCGAATAAGACATGACGAGAAATATACAGACGACCATCAGGAGATAAATATTTATAACTCTTGTAGGAGTTACTATAACCAACAAATGTACAAAGAACGGAGTGAAGAGATAGTTTGAGTTTGATAAGGGCACAAATACGGAAACATTTATAACCAAAAGTTCAAGGGGAAGGATAATTTGACTTAAGACCAAAAAGCTTTTCCAAGGAACTAACACGATTAAGAACAGGCGTAGGAAGATGATTTATGAGATAAACAAATATAGAAAAGCATCATCTCAAAACTTAAGAGGCAAAGAAGCTTGAGATAAAATTGTGAGTCCCATGTCCATTATATGTCTATGTTTTCTTTTAATGATGCCATTTTGTTAGGATGTATAGGGATAGGTAATACGATGTTCGGTGTCATGTTGTGTTAAAAAAAGAATGAAAGGTTTAAACTCCCCACTCCCATCAATCTGAAGTCTTAATAGAGAGTGACCCAATAATTTTTCAATCAGAATTTTAAACTTCATGAATACCAAAAAAAAAAAAAAAAAGATTTGGATGGAAGAAAGTAAATCCATGTATATCTACCATAAACGTCCATGAAACTAATGTAATATCAAAACCCACTGCGAGGTAAAGTATGAGTGGGGCCCCACAGATTACAGACAACAAGTTACAATGGTTGAGTGTATGCATTAACAAAAGATGTAAAAGGAAGAGCATGATGTTTACCCAAAGCACAAGCATCAAAAAAGCTTATTTTATTCATACTTTCATTTGAATGCTTAAAACTTTTAAGAACATATTGAATAACAGAGAAATGAGGATGACCTAACTGCCTATGCCAAATATCAATAATATTAAAATAAACATTAACAGAAGATAAAGTGGAGATTGCGCTCAACACTTGAGAAGTGGGAGATGGTGAAGCAGACTTCAGGGAGGTAGAAGGAGACAAAGATTAATTAAAATGTTATAGATCATCATGGAACAACTCTTGGAGAAGAATTTGGCCAGTAAGACGATCCTTCATGCAAAAAAAAGTAGGGTGGAACTCAAAATAAATGTTATTATCTTTCACAAATTAAGAAACACTTATTAGATTTTTCGTACTTGAAAGAACATGAAGTAGATTGTTTAAATGTAAGGATCGATTGGACGAATTTGAGGAAAGAAATGAAGCAGAACCATAATGAAGAAAAGACAAACTTGATCCATTTCCAGCATAGATCTGACTTCCGCCTTCATATTCAGATCCATTAGATAGGTCATTGAGGTTGTTTGTTAAATGATTTGTAGCACCGGAGTTAGGATACTAGTTGCTATACACATTTAGATCAGGAGAGGAAAGCATAGTTGACATAGGAGAGAAATTATTAGCAGAAGCTGGAAAGACAATATTATTAGAATAACTTGGTGATGATGAGGTTGCCCAAGGAGGAAGGTATTGAATAAAGCATCTATCTGCAGTATGCCTAAATTTAGTACAAATTTCGCATTGAGCTTGTTTTGACCATTCCAATTGGAGCGCCACCCTCTATTTCGACCACCTCCACGACCCCTCGCACTATTGGGACCAGATTGATGAGAAGCATTTGTTTTCAGGATTGTTCACCATCATTTTCTGAGTTATATGACATAAGATTAGCTGATGGAAAAACTCCTTCAGGACTAATCTTACTTTCATTTTTAGATTCTTAAGTAAGCAACAAAGAGATGATATCTTGGATAGAGGGAGAATCAGTTCTAGCAAAAATAACAGAGATCATGGATTCATAATCAGAACCTAGCCTAGCCAGAATGTATAATATGTGATCATCCTTGGATGTGGGTTCACCAACGGATGCAAGAGCATCCATACATTGTTTAATCTTCATAAAATATTCTTTTAGAGTTATAGCTCCCTTCTTCAGGTTGTGAAGTTTGCTTTTGAACTGCATAGCTCAAGCAAGACATTGGATAGAGTAGATACCTTGAACGGTGGCTCAAATATCTTTGGTTGAATGACAACTCAACATTTGATTCAACACATCTTCGTTCACCAATCCAAGAAACCATGAGGAAATAAGGTGATCTGACACCTCCATCTTTTATACGCAGGATTAGGAATCTGAGTTCGAGCGAATGAGGATGAAGTCATATCTATCTGTTTAGGATGAAGTCATATCTGTCTGTTTTTTGACAGTGAGAAATTCAGAAGGAGGATCCGATTGGAGGTATTGTTCAAGATCATACCTTTCTAAAGCAGTTGTAACCTAAAATTTTCAAAGAAGAAAGTTATCATCACCGAGCTTGACAATGGAAATCTTGTTACCCAACCCAAACATCTGTGAAAAAGATGAAGTCGACGCCTCTGATTCCTTAGTTCCCATCATAGACGCTTGAGTGCTCATAAACTAGATGTCACACCTCGCCCCAGATTACCCTCTTAACTTGGAAGGAGTTGGTAACTGCTGCAGTCACATCTCCTTCCAGGTTAAGAGGATAATCTGTCTAATCAAGTTAAAGCTTGAGAATTTGGCTAAGTACTCAATGCCTATTGGTGCTGAGCGTTGGAGGGTTGACATCAAAGACTGTGAGTGACTCTAAATGTTTTCTAAAAGCTTTATGAATGATTGTTCAACTTATTTTTATTGAACATACTTATATGATGCTTACTATGCATTGACTGTGATGTGTGAAAGAATGGTTAAATGTTTCACTATCTATAAATAGGCGATAGCCCTAGGTGCTATTAAGTTACTAAATCCTAGTAGAGCTAGGATTGTGCCTTAAGAAGTATGAGAGGCTCAGTACTGAGGGACTAGAGGAGAAGGTACTTGAGCCAAGGACTAGATATGAGATGGAACTGGAAGCCGGGCTATGAGAGCTTATGGCTACTTGGACTTGGACAGAGGAGTCACACCTTGAGGGGAGACATTGGACAGAGGATTCATACACCTCAGGTGATGAACAAAGGAGTCACACCTTGAGGGGAGACATTGAATAGAGGAATCATGTCTTAATCCTGGAAGCCACACCTTAGATGTTGAATGGAGGCGTCACACTTGAGGAAGGTGTTGGATAGAGGAGTCACACCTTAACTTGAGATTGGTTGAGTAGGACTAGGTGAAGGTAGTGGATGAAGGCGTCACATCTTAACTTAGGGATTACTTAGAGTAGAGGGTTGGAACGAAGGATTCCTTCCCTGGCCATGCAGTGAACCAGCGAGGCTGGAACAGAGAGTAGAGCTTACGAGCCACTCTCAGATGATAAATAGCTAGTTATATTCTAGCACAAATACATTGTGATGTATTATGTTGCACTATGTTTTATGTGCTTACTGTTTATTAAGCTATACTCAATTTAAGCTTTTAGTATTGATTTCCAGTTTTAATGCATAGTTTATGTTTTTAAAAGCTAGTCACTCACTGGGCTTCTAGCTCATGTTTTCAAATGTTCCCCCTTCCCCCCTCCCAGGTAGCGGTCACTTCCCAGAAGACATCACTATTGCTGCTCTGCCATTCAAAAACACAGGTTGAAGGAATTGATGATTCTATAATTGTTAGTACACATGTGTCGGTTATATGGGGACTAGTGTTGTATGTTGGGCTCACAAAGTTGTAATGTACACAAGTGTATATATGAATAATGTTTAAAACCCTGTAATGTAAATGTGTTAAGTTTCGAGTAATTTGTTCAGTATATTGATAAAATGTATATATTCAGGGTTGTATTAGACTAAGAAAGTTAGTTAGGCAGTAAGTGCCAGCAAAAGAGCGGGTAACTGCTGTAGTCACATCTCCTTCCAGGTTAAGAGGGTAATATGGGACGGGGTGTGATACTAGACTCTAGCAATAAGCAGAAGACGACGAAAGAAGGAAAAAATTGAAGACCCTTAATTGTTTGACGTGGGCTTTGATACCATTTTAACAAAATAAAAGGTAATAGGAGAACGAGAAAAGGAAGGCCATTGGAGAGATAATTGGTGCAAGAGAAAACCCTAGCTTTTGTATATATTTATAAGAATAAGAGGCACAATATATAATGTTGGGAGGAAAAACTCTTGCCTTAAACACACATAAGATAATTCTTCATGTACATAAAGAATAAAGAATAACAAACTTTATTAATATTAGATCCTTTTAATATGGGTTTACATTGAGGAAAAATAAATATAAAGAGACCAAATCAATGGGCTTTCTTAACACTCCAGACTCTATCAAAATCATAGCAAAATGATTGGGACTCACATGAATTCATTTTCTGTTAATCCTAAAATGCCCTTGACTACTTTTTTTAATTGCATTGTAATTAATCCAACAACTTTATTATTTATACTATAATTAATTTATCAAATTCATAATTTTGGTTCTATATATTTTCTTTTAGATATTAAGTGTGAATCAATTTCCTCTCTACATGTGGATATTTTGTCATAAATTTTGTTTCTTAATTTGAAAATTCTCCAAATTTGTATCTAAAGAATCTTCTATCTTCAAATGTTGATTTAAATTTCCAAATCTTATATTATATTAATTTTCTAAATTTGACTTTTTATATTTATATTCTATTTTATGTTAATTCTAACTAAATTATACAATTTTTAAATTATTTTTATCATTATCGTTGTTATAATTTCGTTATAAACATGAAATATAAGGATAACTCTTGTTTTTTTAATCATCATTATCTTTATTTTAATTTTTTTTTAAACATAAAATATAGGGTTTAGTTCATAAATCTCTATCTTTATCAACCAAACCAGCCTCAAATGAACCATTGGAGCATCACTTGTACAGTTTTAGGAACTTCGATTTATATTTGAATCCTTAATACATGTGTTTCAATGTTTGGAAGGTTGTACACTAAGTCTTTTCTACAAAAGAATGATCGGAGAACCACTAATCAACAATCTCACTATGGATTATGTTTGAATATGTTTTATGATTATTGTGGCGTAGTAGTGAGGATTTGAATATGTTTTGGGATTTTTGTGGGGTAGTGGTGAATGTTTGGTTATTTCTTTAAGGTAAGAAGTGGTTGATGTAAAAAGGGCTTTTGCTTTTGGAGAAGATGAACCGATGGATAGGGATTCAAATTTGAAAATTTATTCACACATATTCTAGCCCATTAAAGACATGTTGATAAATTTATGTGGTTTCAATTATAGTATATTTAAGATTCTTTCTTAATAAGGAAGTAACATCTCAATTACATAGTTAGGAGTAACTTAGGGCCCGTTTTCTCTTTTCTATTTCTCATTTTTGAAGAAACTAATATGTTAGATAACCATTCCTGTTTTTTGTTCTTAAAGTTTGAGAAACATTCTTAAAAAATAGGCCTAAATTGAGGAACTATAGTTTCTCTTGTTTCTTTTCTATTTTATTTAAAGTTGTTTATAAAACGTATCAAAGTGTAGACTTAGCTAGTTGGTGAAGAATCTACGGTGAGACTTATTTTATATTTCATTCTCTCTTTTATATTTCATTTTTCTCTATATATTTTTTTTAATATTTCTTAATTATTTATTTATTTCTTTTATTTATATTTATTTTCTTTATTATTTTTTATATCTATATGTTAATTTAGTTTTGAATTTTGAAGTTTCAAATATTGATTTATATATTATTTTGATTTTTTCAAATTTTGAATTTTCAATAGAGTTGTTTTCAAATATAGGAAAATGAACCAAAATATTTACAAATATAATAAATTTAATTTTGAATTTTCAAATATTTAGATTTATATATTATTTTAATTTTCAAATTTCATATTTCCTATAGGGTTGTTTTCAAATATAAGAAAATGAACAAAAATAGTTATAAATATAGCGAAATTTCATGTCTATCTGTGATAGACCGCGATAGACTAGCATTTTTGTCTATTTGTGTCATGATAGACACAAATAGTAATCTATTGTAGATAGACTATGATATTTTGTTATTATTTGTAAATATTTTCAACAGTTTTATTGTTTAAAATAATTTTCTTTTTCAATATGTATATATAAATATTTTTTTAATTCTGAATCTTAAATTTTGGTATTTGATAGTTTAAATATTTGATAATTATTTTTTATATTTTAGTGTTTGTTATATGTCTTTTATTCTATATAATTAGATTATATTTAAATTATNTTAAATATATATATATATATATATATATTATATTATTTTTCTTATATATGAAACAAATTATAATTTTACGATATATAAATTTTATTTACTAAGATATTCATTTAGGTTCATTTTAATATTTTTCACGACATTTACATGATAATATAATTGAGTTAGATTATTTGAGTTTACATCATTTAAAATTTAAACAAATGACTTGAGTGAGAAATAATATTGTAAATCAAATTTAAGCAACATATGAATGATAGAAACAATTGTATTATTGTTATTAATTTTATATCAAGACTTATGTGTATTTGATAATTATTTTTTATTTTTAATGCATGCTATATATTTTTTATTTTATATAATTAGATTATATTTAAACTATAAAATATGAAAAAAAATATAAAGGAAAAAAAATACAAGAAACGAGAAACAAAAATAGTTATCAAACAAGTTTCCGTTCTTGTTTCTTTTTTTTTCCAAGAAATAGGAAACATGAAGAGTTATCAAACATATTCATGTTTCTTGTTCTTATTCTAAAAAGAGAGGAAATAGGAAAAAAAAAAAAAAACAGAAAACAGAAAACAAGAAACAAGAAACGGGAACGTTATCAAATGGGCCCTGAGAGTTTTACAAATCTGTAATTATTTATTTTGTAATTCTTCTTGCCATTTTATAAAAAGAAAGTTAAAATCTTCTGTTCCTCTTGTCAGCCCTTGATCTTTTACTTTTTGGTTCTTTTTTATTAAAAAAAATTGTATTTGTTTACACATAATTTCTTAATAATGGTCTTTATGTTTCCTATTTAAACATATCAATTCTCACCCGAATTCAAAAAACAAAGTCAAGTTTTTAAGACTATTTAATTTTAAGTTTTCAAAATTTGACTTAGATTTTATAAACATTATTAAAATATAAATAACAAAATATAGAAATCAATAGATGAAAGTGATGTTTATAGACTTAATATTTTTTTAAAAAAATCAAAATCCAAATGGTAGTTTTTGATTTTCTGTTCATGGAAATTAAGTTTACTAACACCTTTTTTACCCATAGTTTTCCATGTTTTTTTAGAGTGGCAAATATAAATAATTATTTAATTAGACAAAGTTGTTTGTTGACAAGTCTTAGGACTTGGAGAATTTTCAACATATTAACGGTAAACTTCAAATACATATATACACACATATATTTTGAGGTCCAGATTTTAAAAATACTAATAATATATTACATAAAAAAGTTGAAAAGAATCATTTCAAAAATATAAAAAAGGTTGAAAAGAATATTTTAATTATTTTTTTGCAACATGGGGAGGGAGGGTTTCGAATTGATGACCTCAAAGTTGATAAGTACGAGTTCTATGCCATTAACTATACTCATTTTGATTTTGATTTGTTTTGATTTATTTATTTTTATTTTTAAGAAAAAGGCTACTTATTTTAGTATATCCCAACTTAGAATGTAAATATAATGAAACAACATTGTGTGGTTACAAGTTCTCGAAGGCCAAGACCACTCCAAGCCAAGCGGCCTAATTATTTCTTGTTTTAACTTACTCGGACTTCAGCATGGGAGGTTATGAGGCAGACACTACATCGGTGTTTTCTTCTTCTTTATTTTACAGGTCGTCTTTCTTTTCTAAAATTATAAATTTAACGTTGTAGGCACATAAAAGTCAGATAAATCTTCTTGTTTAGATTTTGCTATGACTATACATAAAACTGTATGATGATTCAAATTTAGGTCATTGTCATATTTTTTTAAGTCTCAATATTCGTCTCAAATTCTAAGAATCCATTCTCTAAAATATTGAAATATTTACCGGACAATAAAGAAAATATCAAAATTATAATTTTTTTTGTTTGCTAGTACAACAAAAATAGCAAAATTCGAATCACAAATCACTTAATTGCTAATATATTTTAGTAGAGCAATTTCTCTCCTTGGTCAACATAAAATCTCTCTTAAAACAGAAGAACAATATTCGTTTTTTTTTTTTTTTTCTTAAAAAATAATTCTACTTAGAAATCAAAATGGAATCTTCCACTTTCTGAAAAAGAAAGCGCTGAAGCCTCCCCATCCCACTTGAAAGCGTCGTACTTTTTTCCACCATCCGCCGTTGATTTTCTCTTCATTTTTCTCACATTTTCAATGAGCCATTGGACTTTTTTTCTCCCACAAAAAACCGCAACCTTATCTCCCCTCTATCTATTTCCTTTAAAATTAAATGGGATAAGAACAATTTACCATATGACTAATTTTGATTGGACTATTTGATGGGTTAATTAGATTTTTAGAGTTAAATTTTATTTTCATTATGTAAAAGGAGTACTTTTCAACTTATTTAGGTAAATGAGGTTGATTTTTTGTCTTTATCCAAATAGAAGCATTATAAAATATTTTATTATTTTTTTTTTTCAATTCATTAAAAAAAAAAGTCTGAATACATCTGTTGAACAGATGCATTCAGAGCGTCAGTTGACCGCCTCGTCAACCGTTCCACCTTTATTTCTTTTTTGTCTTCTTGTCGTTCAGTTCCAACTTCAAACCCTTAAATAAACTTCATTTTTTCATCTTCTTCCTTTACAAACAACAAACACCCAAGTCCTATCTTCTTTCCTTCATTTCTTCATCTTCTTCCTTTATTTTCAAATACAGATCATCTTCTACCTTCATTTTCAAACAACCAAGAATCAAACTTTGATCTTCATATTTTCTCCCCATATTTTCTTCCCATTTCAAATTTAACGGTCATCGCAATTTTCACCTTCATATTATTAATTTGTTTCAGTGTAGTATTTTATTTGGTAAGTTGATATATTTTTGTTATTTAACAAAAAAAAATAAGTTTTTGATAATATTTACCGATTTTTTTAATATTTATTTTGTTTATAGTGGATATTATATTGAAGAAAAGTTCTACAAACCATCATTCAATGTTTTTTTGGTAAGGTGCAATATTTTTCTTTTAATAAGTTGATATATTTTTTTTTATAGTGGATTAATTTCTTTTGTATTGATTCTCATAATTTTTTATATTGGTTTAATTTCATAAATTTTCATAAGGGAAAATTACATGTGATTAATATTATGTTATATATATTTGGATTAACTATTAAAAATAGGTTATTAGGCTTCTAAATGATTCTAGATTTTTTTTTTAAAAATTCACTAAGTAAATTATTTAATAAATTCAAAATCAAATGTATTAACAAGTTAATTGGAAAAATACGATACTTTACAAAGATAATTAGATAAAAAAGGCACTTTTAAAGCTATTTAGATAAATATGGTTATTTTTATCCATATTGAAATTATTAGCTTTGAAAGACGCGTTTAACAAAATTTTACATTTGAAATTATTAATAATTTTTTTCTTATTTTTGAGCATCATATGTAAGAGAAAAATAATAAAAATCACATTTTCCACATCTTTTAGCATCACATGTAAAATGAAAGATTTTTTTACAAGTAAAAGAATCACATTTTCTCCATACTTTTAGTAAAAATAATCTAACTAAAATTTTTAAAAATCAAAATTTATCTTTAATTCACGTTCAAAGAAAAAAATCTAATGTTATCTAAAAATCTATCCTTCACATCAAATACCTTTCTATATCTATCACACGTAAAAGAAAAAAGTTTGCAATTAGGAGCATAATCAAACATCTTTTTTCATTTTGCCAAAATTTTAAAATTTATTAGTAGTTTTAAATTTAAAATTAAAATATGTTCCTAATGGAAAAAATAATGATATTACTTTATTTTGTGGAGAAAAGAAAAAAAAAAAAAAACTAAATCCAATGATATACCTTTTTTATAAAAAGAATTAAAGAAAGAAAATGAAATCTAAAAATAGGTATTTAAATAAGAATATAAAGTTAATAGTGGTATTGGTATAAATTACATCCCTTATTTATTTACTTGATGAGTAAATGTTTATATCTTATAACTATTATTCAAAGTCATGTAATAAATCAAACATTAAATTCTATACAAACCTATGCTATTAAATGTTTAATGATAAATGGATTAAAACAAAAATAACTATGGAATAAGATTTAACGTCAAATTTGTATCTTCGGTTTTCTAGAGTCTATATTATTGAAAAGAGATTAGATGATATTGAACAAACCTAAAAGTTAAAAATTAGTGAAATCTCATGTGACTGACAACGGTTGGGTAAGAGTGCACCACAGATTCTGCTTGCGACATGTGGCGTGTAATTTTAACGACAAGTATAAAAATAGTCTATTGAAAAGTTTGGTGTATAGTGCAAGATCAAAATTTCAAGTTCAAAAGTTTAATGACTGTATGGCCGAACTTCAAACAATAAACCCTAATTACTTACGATATTTTGCTTCCATAGATCCTAAGCAGTGGACACAGTCACATGATGGTGGTCATCGTTATGGATGGCTAACCACGAATGTGGCCAAAAGTACAAATGTTGTTCTGAAAGGAGCCAGAAAGCTACCCATCACTGCACTAGTACAAGAGCATTCTATCGAACTATTGCTTATTTCGCTGCTCGTCGTGTAGAAATAGAGACTGCTCTTGAATCGGGTGAGTGTTTCACAAGGTAAATTATTCACATCTTAGTTACCCATGTTTTTATACTAACTGTAGAGGTATTCTAAGTAATTGTCGTATTCACA
The DNA here is from genome assembly GCF_009727055.1 of Benincasa hispida. Taxonomy (NCBI): domain Eukaryota; kingdom Viridiplantae; phylum Streptophyta; class Magnoliopsida; order Cucurbitales; family Cucurbitaceae; genus Benincasa; species Benincasa hispida. The sequence goes on along the minus strand of NC_052356.1, from coordinate 64,116,045 downwards.
TCTTAGTTACCCACATTTTTATACTAACTGTAGAGGTATTCTAAGTAATTTTCGTATTTGTCATATGTATGCGGTGAAGAAAATAACTGATGACATGCAGAAATGCACGTTATCTTAGGCCTTTTATTTAGAATTATGAGGGCTGTTGAGCAGAATATGCGGAAATTATGTTAGGAATTCATAAGAAAATGAGTTTGCGTCGTTCAGCATTAAGAATCTCGGCTAACCCACTATTATGTGTTATTATGCGTTAAATTGTCTATCTTTGTAGTTAACGCAAAAAGCGGACGCAAATGCGGAAGCCGGGCTATCGCATAGACGACCACATGCGGAGAAATTCTCCATCACAAACGCGAACCCACACGTTCAACGCATGGGTGTTGCGGTAATCAACCGCATTCATCCATCGCATAGGAGTTGCGATCGTCAAGCGATTACGGTCATCGTGTAGAAGTTGCGGTAATCAAGCGAATGCGGTCATTGCAAGATTGCGGCTACACGATGATAACCATAATAGTGGGATGAACGCAAGGTTGGTGGAATGGAAACATTAACGCATATCTCGGGAAAATCAAAAGATGATGTTGACATTTTACCTACCACGCCGTTAGTAGCAGAGAATTCAGAAAAGGACCAACGTGACGCGAATATCAGAATCAGAGCAGGTCCATTAATGCTATCGGTGATCAAGCTCTATAAATAGAAGTCGATGAGCAGAATTTCATTTCATCCAAGTTTCTACCATCGGGTGGATCCTTGTGATCCAGACGAACACGTTAGAAGAAAGCTTGAGAGTTCTTCATCTCCTTCATCCATTTCGAGTGACGACCGGAGCCTTCGCTGGAGTTAGATCTCGAGAGAGTCAGCTCCACCGCCTTTCCTACCACCACTGGCAGCCTTGACACACATCTACTGGAAGCAAGACATTGCTTCCAGCTAGCCTTTTCCATTTCTCTTCTTTTCTTACATTGTATTGTATTACATTTTGGTTAAGGAATTAATACATTTTGTGATCAATGCATTTCTTCATTTCCTTCGACTCCATCTCCATCTTCATTTACTTAGCATCCTTATTTTCATTGCACCACTTAGTGAGATTGCTAGAGTATCGCAAACTTAATCATGCGGACATAGGAATATGAAGCATGTAGCAAACCACCGAGAGGTGTGCATTGCGTGAGTGCTGTGAGAAAACCTTATTTGCTTAGTGTGAAGCTGTATCAACGCCTGTCTATAGGCGGACGCAACGCTTGTCTATAGTAAACTCAACAACAACTAACTACCCGGGAGGGTAAGTGGTTGGTCGCATTAAGCAATGTAAGCAAGTATTCATTAGAGATAGGAATAATCTTACGTCAGCCAAGTTTATGCAGTTACCTTATCTTATGAGCGCATCATTCATCATTTTGGCATATTTGAGAAAGTAGTCTAAAAACCAAATCTAAGTCTCGAGAGAAATGCATAAGCAAGAATGGAGAACTTAGGAATAAACTTCGTTTGCTATTACACAACGTATGCACCCTACAGAAAGGATATTGCATGCGTCCAAGAAGTAGGATACGGTGGTATGCGGTCATCTTGGTTATGTGTGGGAGCACATGAGCAGGAATAGAGACTTAAGAATAAGGCCTCTCGAGATTTCACATATACATCGCATGCGTCCTAGAGTTAGACGCAAGTGTATGTAGCATGATCGCATAGCTTGCATTGGCTGAGGTTGCCTTTGCGGTCAAACTTAGAGTTGCGATGAAGACATCCTCACATTTTATCTATTTTTTCCATGCATTTACTACGCGTCAACAGTTACCGTGTCTCTACCTCTCATTCATACTTCCAATGTTTTGTCTGTTAGTTAGGAGTAGGAGTAGTTATTAGCTTATACCCCCCATCATTCTTTTATTCATCCGCCGCATACACATTACCGCATACATCTAGCTACAAGTCCCTGAGTTCGGCCTCAAATCACCTGAGAAACTTGCATTCGCATTATACTTGGCGTGAGCGTAAGAAAACTTGTGACAGGAACGCATGGTCATCGTATATAAGAGTAACGCATATTTTCACTCCAACGCATGACCACCGACGCATGAAAATTAACGCATAGCTTAAGATATGCATCGCATATTGCGTTCACTAATTTTCATCACCAAGTTTTTGGCGCCACTGCCGGGGACTTGGCCGCTAATTGTTTGTTGAGTTTTGTGTCTCTGTAGGCAACTTTTTTTTATCTTGGTAGTATTGTAGCTTATGGGACTAAGTTGCAAACAATATTGAAGTGTAGGCGATGCACCGAAAGCCAATATTGACCCCAGGCTAGAAGGGCAATCAGTCGCATGAGCTGAAGGTAGGTCTAAGCACATGGTGGCCAACATGCGCCCAACAATTATCGGCAGTTGAGAGCAATCTCTTGTATGGGAGACTCCTTGCAATGACAACACTCCAATTTCTCCAGAGATGTCTTCTACTCTATCTTTACCTTGCTTTCTTAGTTTAGTTTATTCGTATTTTTATTGTTATTTTGGATATGCGGTTGCTTCCTTGGTTGTGGTGCGTTTGCTCCTTGCAGGTGCGAAAATAATTCTCCTTGGTGCGTAGTACAATGGAATAATTCCCTCCATCCTTCAATGCATGGCTTCGATCACATGAATTCCAAAGCATGGTCACATGCGTTATTCTACTTAAGGTTCTTTCCTTGTTATCTTTTATGCATTATCTTTTTGAAATTCTCCTTGTCCGATTGCATTTCTTTGCGATGCATCTATGATGGTATGTATAATTCACTGCATCTGCTAACTAAGCATCGCAAGATGCTCCCTACTTTTAATAGCTTCTTCAAATTTTGAAAGTCTTAGGTTTTATTATGTGCAAACCTTTGCTCAAACATTTATTACTGCATTCCTGTTGAGTTTTTTTTTAGCTTTGCGGTGAGAGCACTGCCAACCTCTAAGTTTGGGGGTGGCAGCGATCCCGAAGAATTGCGTTCATTATATTGCGATCATTTCTATGTTAGAAAAAAAATTGTTTTGAGAATAACAACTCCACTTCAACACAATGGGGAAACCCATGTTGATAAGAGTTAAGTTGTGAAAGGCACTTACCCGTAGTTGGATGTCCGCATGACACACGTGGGGCAAGCCAAAACGAAGGTAAGTCACTAGGATCAACGCATAAGTGCAACTCCTCTGTCTGGCGCAAGCCAAATTAAGCAAGACAAGAGTTGAGTTGAATATGGAACGCAACCGAAGTTGGATGCCCGCATAACACACGTGGGGGTAAGACAAAGCGAAGAGCGTAACCAGGTTCAACGCCGCATTCAATAAGTAATCACAAAGTCTTGAATTGTTTTGAACGAACGCATTCTCAAAAGCTAAACACAAATTTGCGGTGAATGAATAAAAAGTTTTTGAGCAAAGGCTTGCCGGATCTAAACTTAGAAAAAATCTTTTTGAAGAAGCAGCCAAAGTGGAAGAGAGTGTTGCAGCCATGGTTAGAGGTATGAGTAAATTATATTCTGAGAGGCTAATCATCGCAAAGGAAAGCCGGAAGGTGAGTTAGAATTTCTTGAGTATAATGCATGCTTGAGGACAAGCATGATTCTAAGTTTGGGGGTGTGATGACATGCAGAAATGCACGTCATCTTAGGCCTTTTATTTAGAATTATGAGAGTTGTGAAGCAGAATATGCGGCAATTATGTTAGGAACTCATAAGAAAATGAGTTTGCATCGTTCAGCATTAAGAATCTCGGCTAACCCACTATTATGATTTATTATGCGTTAAATTATCTATCTTTGTAGTTAACGCAAAAAGCGGACACAGACGCGGAAGTCAGACTATCGCATAGACGACTGCATGCGGAGAAATTTTCCATCGCAAACGCGAACGCACACGTTCAACGCATGGGTGTTACGATAATCAACCGCATACGTCCATCTCATAGGAGTTGCAATCGTCAAGCGATTACAGTCATCGTGTAGAAGTTGCGGTAATCAAGTGAATGCGGTTATTGCAAGATTGCGGCTACACGATGATAACCATAATAGTGGGATGAACACAAAGTTGGTGGAATGGAAACATTAACGCATATCTCGTGAAAATCAAAAGATGATGCTGACATTTCACCTACTATACCGTTAGCAGCAGAGAATTCAGAAAAGGACCAACGCAGCGCGAATGTCAGAATCAGAGCAGGTCCATTAATGCTGTCGGCGATCAAACTCTATAAATAGAAGCCGGTGAGCAGAATTTCATTTCATCCAAGTTTCTACCTTCGGGTGGATCCTTATGATCCAAACGAACGCATTAGAAGAAAGCTTGAGAGTTCTTCATCTCCTTCATCCATTCCGAATGACGACCGGAGCCTTCGTCGGAGTTAGATCTCGAGAGAGTCAGCTCCACCGTCCTTCCATGGCACCACCGGTAGCATTGACACACATCTGCTGGAAGCAAGACATTTCTTCCAGCTAGCCTTTTCCATTTCTCTTCTTTTCTTACATTGTATTGTATTACATTTTGGTTAAGGAATTAATACATTTTGTGATCAATGCATTTCTTCATTTCCTTCGACTCCATCTTCATCTTCATTTACTTAATATCTTTACTTTCATTGCATCACTTAGTGAGATTGCTAGAGAATCGCAAACTTAATCATACGACATAGAAATATGAAGCATGTAGAAAACCATCGGGAGGTGTGCGTTGCGTGAGTGTTGTGAGAAAACCTTATTTGCTTAGTGTGAAGCTGTAACAACGCCTGTCTAGAGGCAAACGCAACGCTTGTCTATAGTAAACTCAGCAACAACTAACTGCTCGGGAGGGTAAGTGGTTGGTCACATTAAGCAATGTAAGCAAGTATTCATTAGAGATAGGAATAATCTTACGTCAGCCAAGTTTATGTAGTTACCTTATCTTATGAGCGCATCATTCATCATTTTGGCATACTTGAGAGAGTAGTCTAAAAACCAAATCTAAGTCTCAAGAGAGCGGATTGGAATGCATAAGCAAGAATGGAGAACTTAGGAATAAACTTCATTTGCTATTACACAGCGTATGCACCCTACAGAGAGGATATTGCATGCGTCTAAGAAGTAGGATACGGTGGTATGCGTCATCTTTGTTATGTGTGGGAGCACACGAGCAAGAATAGAGACTTAGGAATAAGGCCTCTCGAGACTTCACTTATACATCACATGCGTTCTAGAGTTAGGCGCAAGTGTGTGTAGCGTGATCGCATAGCTTGCATTGGATAAGGTTGCCCTTGCGGTCAAACTTAGGGTCGTGATGAAGAGAGATAGGAATAATCTTACGTTAGCCAAGTTTATGCCGTTACCTTGTCTTATGAGCACATCATTCATCATTTAGGCATACTTGAGAGAGTAGTCTAAAAACCAAATCTAAGTCTCAAGAGAGCGGATTGTAATGCATAAGCAAGAATGGAGAACTTAGGAATAAGCTTCGTTTGCTATTACACAGCGTATGCACCCTATAGAGAGGATATTGCATGCGTCCAAGAAGTAGGATACGGTGGTATGCGGTCATCTTGGTTATATGTGGGAGCACATGAGCAGGAATAGAGACTTAGGAATAAGGCCTCTTGAGACTTCGCATATACATCGCATACGTCCTAGAGTTAGACGCAAGTGTGTGTAGCATGATCGCATAGCTTGCGTTGGCTGAGGTTGCCCTTGCGGTCAAACTTAGGGTTGCGATGAAGACATCCTCACATTTTATCTATTTTTTCCATGTATTTACTACGCGTCAACAGTTACCGTATCTTTACCTCTCATTCATACTTCCAATGTTTTATCTGTTAGTTAGAAGTAGGAGTAGTTATTAGCTTATACCCCCCATCATTCTTTTATTCATCCGTCGCATACATATTACTGCATACATCTAGCTACAAATCCCTGATTTCGACCTCAGATCACTCAAGAAACTTGCGTTCGCGTTATACTTTCCGTGAGCACAAGAAAACTTGTGACAGGGATGCATGGTCATCGCATATAAGAGTAACGCATATTTTCACTCCAACTCATGACCACCGACATATGAGAATTAACGTATAGCTTAAGACATGCATCGCATATTGAGTTCACTAATTTTCGTCACCAATAACTTGTTGGGAACAACGAGCAAATAAACATTTTGTCAACATAGTTGACCATCAAACAGGGTTGTGTGACATCACCAACTTAATCAACCTAATAACACTGAAGGGTGAAACCACACACCGAATAAAATTAAGTGAAAGAACATGCATATGCAATAAGTGGCAGAGTTATAGAATCCCCTGTTCTCATGCTATGACTGCGTGTAAGACTATTGGGTTAGACTATTTATACTACATTGAAGTCTATTACAAAATTCCCACTTACCTGGCATGTTATTTACCCCAATTTGAGCCCATCCCCGATAAAAAATGTTGGCCTGATCCTAATTTTCCCACTATTTATTCGGACGAATCACGAGTTAGAAAAGTTGGCAGACTTTGTACTTTTCGCATGCAAAACGAGATGGATTGAAGGGAATGTTATAAGACACGGTGCACAATTTGCAGACAAGAAGGGCATAATAGACAGAATTGTCTCAATCGAGCTCATGATGTAACTTAGTTATTTATTTGTAATTGTTCTTATTGATTGTAACTTCTTTTACTTATTTATTTATTGACTCGTTCTTGTAACTTTTTTTTATAACTGGTCACAATGAATGATGTATTCCTTATTAATTGTCATTGTATTTATTGATTGTAATCACATTAATAAATATTTAAGTTAAATTTAATATTGTTTTTATGGGATTAGTTGGACGAGGATGTTATCATAGGGCCATATAATGACTCGGTTTTGTATTTATAGTGTAGCCATAGATCCGAAGCTATTTGGGAAGGCGAGCATATTCATGCTATACATTGTCGGAGACGAGAGACTATTATTCGAAGGCAAAAGGACCCAGACCCTCATATATTGAATTATCTACAAGCTGTAGGATTCTACAAAGTCTCCTTTATCAAATTTATACAACTAGACTGACATCTGATAACAACATTAGTGGAACGATGGCAGCAGAAGACACACACTTTCCACATGTTGCATGGAGAGTGTACAATTACACTTCAAGATGTAGCTATCCAATTTGGACTTCCGATTAATTGAAGACCATTGATCGGGTCACTAAATTTTGATTAGGAACAACTTTATGCCCTTCTTTTAGGCGTAATCACGAATGACATCGTTCTTAAGGGAGGTCGTCTTAGGCTGCCATGGTTAGTTGATCAATTCAACAACTTTGCCCATCTACCAGATAATGCAAATGAAGAGGAACTTCAACGATATGCTCGAGCATATATTCTCACATTGATTGGAGGATTGGTATTTCCCGACAAATTCAACAATAGAGTGCACCTAATGTATCTTCCTCTCTTAGTAGATTTTGATGTTGCGGGGACATACAGTGGGGGGGAGGGGCTAGATGTCTTGCATTGTTATATAAGCAACTGTGCAAGGGTGCAGTTATAGATGGCAAAGACATTGCAGGCTCACTTCTATTGCTGCAGATTTGGGCATGGGATCAGTTTCCTCTTTTAGCGCCTCAATGACTCATCGATATGAGAACAACTTAGGTGATAGGCCACTTGCAGTACAGTAAACATATTTACCTCATTATTGTTGTGTTCATTATTAAATACTAATAGCTAAAATTCAACTTGTGATTGTTGTAGATGGAATGACAGTTATTCTGTAATTAGAGCACCAACCCATGTTCTACTACAGTATAGGTACATACTGAATACGGATATGCCTAACCAGATAATATTTTATTCATTCATGTATCATATATTGATAATGTTTCAATCTTTTTGTTCATTCATATTTTGACACATATGCCTGCAAATTATTTGGGAGCCATACAATCATTTCATTCAACTATTGTCACCATAAGACTTACTCTAGATCGTGTTGGTTTGTTCTTCAACAACTTGAGAAGGGATTCTAAAACTTAGGGGAGTCTAAATTCATCAAGTGGAATGGTATTCATTTGAAGGTGGAAAGATAAATTCTTGGTTAGAGGGAGTCTCACACTTAGGGGGATCCTAAGTAATAATTCACTAATATTCTTATACTGAAGGAGAGCTTAAGTACATTAAAGGTGAGAGGATCTCATACTTAAGGGGAACGTAAGTTTCATTGAGAGGGAGTCTCACACTTAGGGAGAGCCTAAGTGATCATTGTCTTAGTTAGTCTATTCGAGTGTTGTTGTAATTGTTGTTTATTCACAGATAAGTACATTGTTGTAATTTCTTGACCTTAGATCAATTAATATATTTTTCCACAGGCAGACTGCCCCCAGAATTATCGAATTGGGTTACCAAACTCTATGTTCTGTTTTGGTTTTAGTTTTATGTGTTTATTTATGATGTTTATGGAAATGTTGTAACATCGTGTATAACAACTAATGTCGTGTGCTAGATAACTTTTTTTTTTTTTAGTTACAAAAGTAAAATTCAAAGCTTTGTTAATTTGTTACTAAAAACTATTTTATTTATATAAAAATAGCTAAATCATAGTCATGGAAATTAATCAACCAAATGAATTAATTTGGATTACAAAAGACAAAGTTAATATAAATTTCATTTTAAAATAATAGATTAAATTTTTCTTTCAAAACTATCATAAAAATTGAAACAAAATATACTAGAGGTTATATAGTTCATAAAACAATCACTAAAAAATAGGAAAAAAAGTCAGATTACCCAAACTTATATCTCAAACACAGACTTCAAAATCCTAGACTTCCAAACCCTGCACTCCAAACACAGCTATTTGTAATTCTCAGGCTTTAGAACCCCTTCAAATAAGCCTTCAAACATTAGATTTCCAGACTTTTGATTCTGAACCCGCACCACAAACACTCCTTTAATTTTTTTATTTTAAGAAAAATCTTATAGCTTCTTGTATTCTTAATTTACCACGAGGTCAAATTTCTTTGAAGAGCATTTTTTTTTATGAAACGGGCAAAAATTGGGTTTTAAATTTGTAAAATAAAAACATCAAATTTTGGGCGTTAACTCTATTACTAAAATGTATTTCAACATTGCATCCTCATTTAGTACCCTAATCCATAGAATCTGTGACAATAAATATTTAAATAAAATTAAAGGTTTTAAAAGATCAATTACCAAAATGGGAGAAAAAAGAACATATGCAAATATTGCCCACTAATGTGTGTGTCAACAAATATTGCGCGTTATATATATATATAGGGGAGACTAGATCCAAACCTTGAGGTTTAGGTTTATTTGATCCTCGGATTTGTAAAATTAAAAATGTCCTTAAACCATGTTGTTTTCCAAAATTCATTGATGTATTAAATACCAAATTGAATATTTAATTAATATTCCTTAGACATAAGAATTAAAGTTATATTTAATAGTTAAGTCAATTATTTTTTAAGAATTTCAAATGACAGTTAAGGACCTATATATTAGAAATAAAATTGAAAGTTTAGAAATTTATTGGAATACTTTATAAATTTAAGGGGGAGTTTGGCTTATCAACATGAATTGAGTTGAGTTGGTATAATATGCCAACTTAATGTTTGACCCACCAACTTTAATTATTTGTGGAGTTGAATTGGTATATTTACTAGCTCACCTCAACTCTCCCTTCTTCCAATGTTTTCAATGGCTCTACCCATTGGCCACTATCAACGATTATCGTTGCCACACTTTGGGAACCAATTTCGGGCTCTAAGAACCACCTTTGATGACAACTTCGACGATCAACTCCAATGACCATCGGGCTCCGACAACCACCTCCAATAACAACTATGGTGACTCAACTCTTGTTGGGATGTATGCCCTAAAATCTCGTAGTTATATGTTATTTAAAATAATGTTTGATTATTTGATATATGCAAAAACCCATTAAAGAAAGACCCAAGGTTATTTTATGTAACTTTAACACGTATATGTGATTGACATACAAGTAGATCATGTTTAACTGATAACCTAAATGGTCTGTAGTATATAGATACGGTTGGGTACATTATCCTAGTGACACTACGAATACAATCCACTTTGTAATTATTATAATAGTTATAATGTGTTGCAAATAATATGATCCTAGTCGTTCATGTGAAGATATGCGAGTGGAGGTATCCTATATAAAGAGTTTGTATAAGACCGGACAGTGAAATGGTTAGTCTCTCTTTATAACACCGTTACTTGAAGAGACTTACATTTCACTAGGATGACTATAGGTAATTCAATCTTAATCCTAAATGAGTTATAAACTCTTATTTATGAGGGCGATCTTTTGATCTGTATGGATGAGAGTGACCAATTTCGCCGACTCAATATGCCTACCATTTTGGAAAATTTTTTCGAGTAGAGAGCCGGGAACATAGATACACAAAATAGAATTCACTCATTCCCGTGTTTATGGTAAGTAGATGATTCTGGGTCTTAAACAATGAGGCATCACCCTCTCACCGGCCCAAGAGAGGTTAGTTTATAGTTAAACTATAAACTGTCTATTCATCAGAGAGAACAGTGGTACTTAAAGAGTTAGATGTAACTACAAAAATAAAACGATAATTTGACCCAACTGTAATTACGAGCAATTCGTGAATGGTCAACTTACTATTGATTGGTTATATCAATGGATACAAAAATATATCTCCAGTGTGAAGAGTGCAACTGTGAGTCTTTAGTGGAGCAAGCCACAATTACTAAATGTTGATTAATTTAATTAAAGAGTTTAATTAATTAATCTTGAATCATTCGAGCTTCTAACCTATAGGTTCATTAGGTCATTTGCTAACTCACAAAATATAAAAATAATAATCAATGAATTTTAAAATAATTTGAATGGTTCAAATTAAATAAGGGAACTAATTGTATAAGATACAATTAATGTAATGTATATAGATACATTTTAATATATAGTTAGTTATAAATATGTTTTGTAATTAATACTATAGATATTTTAAAAGGCACCACTCACTGGGCTTATTAGCTCACATTTTTCCAAATGTTTTCCTTTTATCCCCCTATTTTATTTTAATTTAATTTAATATCAAAGTTAATTCCCCTACAATTAACAAGGGAGTTAGCTTAAGATTGGGTGGGGGTATTTCCCTCCCCTCTCATTGTGACGTTTAATGGAAGAAGAAGAAAAGTTCTTAAAATTTTCTCTCAAGCAATCACTCTCTCATTTATTTTTTTTCCTTACCAAAATTGAAGAGCCCACAACTCCTTTGATTTTTATTTTGGAGAATAGCAAGGAAGGCCCAATGTTGGTGTTTCTGTACATTGAATTTGAGGAAATTGCTTGTGGAACGAGGTGTTCATGACAGGGAGAGAAAAGCATTAAAGATTGTCTTCAAGGGTTAGTCCTCGTCTAATTTTTTTCTTCCCTTGTAAAAACACGTTTGTTTGTATTTATGTTTATCTTGTTTTTGTATGTTCTTTTTCCGTTTTTCACAGTTTCGAAAACTGACTTTCGAAAGCACATGCATTCACGCGCTTCTGCTTAAGAATTCGATTCCTTCAATTGGTATCAGAGCCATATCGTACTTTTGATTTTTGTTTTGGACTGAAAATAGAGAAGGGATGGGTACTTACTATGCATTTGATGTATAGGTTTGCAAAAATGGATCATTTTGAATTTTGGCACATAGTTTACTGTTTTTAAAGTTGTTTAAAGTTGTAAGGGCCCGTTGTTTTGGGTATTTTAATTCATGCTATTGAACCTGCAAGTCTGTGTTGATTGTGATGCAAGTGTTGCTGAAAAGATCGGTATAATTTGTAGCAAGAATGGACTCATTTTAAAGTAGAAATTGCATTATGTGATAGAGTCTAAAGGGAGAATGTTGCAACGCTATCCTTTACAGTGTATCACAGAAGGCCAGCGTTGCAATGTTGAGGGAATTTCCAAACCGTCAAGAGCATTGCAATGTTTTAGTGGTTAGATGCATGCCCAGAATGCATAAGGTTATGGATTCGAGCTTGGCGAGGAGCAATTGCAATTTTTTATTTTCTTTTTATGTAACTATTTTAATAACATGTGCATTGCACGTAAATTTGAATGTTTAAAAATGTTGCTTATGAATATATTCACATATGATTGTTTTCATCAGTTGAACTATGTAGTATCAATTGTTTCTTAATTTTTAAAATAAAGGTTTATAAAATACAAATTAAATGAATTTGATGTAAGGTACATGTGGAAATTAAATAGAAACTTTGAGAATTTTTTGTTATTCTAGATTTAAATAGTCATGTGCCTTTTAGGTATAGATTATTTTAAATTTAGGTTTAATTTTACACATATCTAAATTTGTGAATAATGGTATATGTTCACACGAGATTTCTGGAGAAATGTGTTTCGTGGAGTTGAACTCGAGTCCGTGTTAATGTTGAAGTTGATTTGATGCGATGTGGTTCGATCTCTAATACTTGATCCTCTGATTCTCTCTCAGTTGGGTGAATGTGTTTGACTTGGAGAAGAAAAGCACCAAATGTTCTTGAAGTAGAAGTCCTTGAAAAGTCTTTGTGTCTTCAAGGGTCTTCTGTCTTATAGGAGTGCAGCTTCAGGAGTCTTGGGAGTCTTCTGATTGTTGATGAATTCTCTCTGGGTCCTCTGAATGTAGAAAAATGCTGCCTCTACAAATGAAGAGAACTTCTCTATTTATAGAGTTCAAAGACAGGCTTCGTGGGCTTGGTTGGTCCATGAGCCTGGCCCTTGGGCCCAATTAGTTGGTTTTGGGCCTGATCTGAGATTTGGGTCCAATTTAACTTTTTTTTTTTTTTTTTTTTTTGTAGTTTGGACTTTGAACCCAAATAATAATATTAAATTGGGCCAACTTAATCTCATCTGATTCAACCGCGTGACGTCATCGAAACTGGTCTTCAATTCAATTCGGAACATGTGTTAACTTCTAATTGGACACAAAGTTAATGATTTAGAAATTTGTCATTAATTTAGCAAATGACGTGGTGACTTGTGATTGGTCCAAAATTATATCCTTCAACAAATGCCTCATTTCGAGATTTATGTACGCTTACAGGTGGGTGAATCTCAAAAAAAAAATTGTGAAGTTGTGATCGAAATTCAAATATATTTGTTTTTGAATTCGACCTCAACTGATGTGTTAGTCAAACTATGAATTCAGTACATAATTTTAACTCGAATTTGGGATAAACTTTGGAATATAGCCTAATTTTAACTTGACATTTTATTCATAATTCAATATCAAAGTTAAACATTTGGATTTTGATAAAATTTGGGATATGGCCAAATTTTAATTTGGGACGAGTTTGACATCTATTTCACTACTCGATTTGGCTAGCTTGAACTTAGAATAAAACTTGGATTGGAATCTCCTCCAACTTTAGACTGAAATTTGGGATAACATTTGAATTTAATTCCAATTTGAATGGAATATGAATTTGAACTTAAATGGAAGAAATTTTGAGAGCCAAAGCATCGTAGAACAGCCCTACTAGCGATGCCAGCGATACCAGTGATACCAGCCCGATTTCTAGCGAGATTTCCTTCTCCATACTGTTTGCTTGTTTTTTTTCAAGCAGCCATTTGCTTATGCATAGATTCTCTCAAAACTTAAGCTCAAAATTCCTCGCCGTTTAATCTGGAGATTCAAAACTCCATTGTTGCCCCCAATTCAAGCAGCATCCAATCGAGTGTGATTTTTTTTTAATCTTAACCAATTTCGGCAAAAATCGGGATTCCACAACCAAACAAACAGTATTCAGTTCAGATAACTCGTGTTTTTATCAGATTTCAACTGATTAGTAGAAGATCCCGTCCAAACTTAACTATATATATACTGGTAGGACACATGATTTTCTTCATCTTGAAGTGTGATTTCTTTTGTTCTTACGTCCTTAGCAGTTTGAATTCTGATTTTCTTTCATTCTTGTCCTCTACGTCCTTTGCAAATCAGACTTGGATTGCAAATCAGCCTTGGATTGCAAATCGACCTTGGATTGCGGTAGGAGGCTGTAAGTGAGGAGAAGAAAAGAGAAGAAAAAAAATGATGGGAAATTAGGACTTCCCCTTTTTTTTTTCATATATATATATATATATTTAATTTCTGATCGTCATGGGAGGGGCCCCGTAAAGGCTTACAACTCTCACATTCGATCACCCTAGGGAGGATCCTCGAAAGGTTTGCCTCGTAGCACCATTTCTGCATCCTAGTCGTAATGGAAAGGGCCCCGCAAAGGCTTACAACTCTCCATTTGATCACCCTAGGGAGGATCCTCGAAAGGTTTGCCTCGTAGCACCATTCCTGCATCCTGATCGTCATGGGAGGGGCCCTACAAAGGCTTACAACTCTCCCATTCGATCATCCTAGGGAGGATCCTTGAAAGGTTTGCCTTGTAGCACCGTTCATGTATCCTAATCGTCATGTGAGGGCCCCGCAAAGGCATACAACTCTCCCATTCGGTCACCCTAGGTGGATCTTGGAAAAGTCTGCCTTATGCATCGCCTCGTGCATCTAGGTCGTCATGGAAGGCTTCGCAAAGGCTTACAACTCTCCCGTTCGATCTCAGAAGGATTCTCAGTGATATGTATATATATATATATATATATTATTATATAATATATATTTTGCAGAACAATGGTTCACTTCACGAGCACGTTCATCTGGTGAGAGGCATCTCGTGGATTCTTAAAGACTGGAGTCAGCCCATGAAGGAAGGATTAACTTTTTGTAGAAAAATCATTAGTTCGGATTCCTTTCGCTAATCGTTGGCCAAGGACTTAAGTGTGATAACCATGATCCTTTTCCAAACTTTTTGATGGAAGTTCTCTTGACTGAGGGATGGTGTGCATGGATCTCGTGTGATCTTTTATTGAACATGTGGGGATGAGCCCCAAATCCCCGATCGAGTGCTGCTCCGTTTGGACCGTCGCATTAATTTTTGGAGGGTACAGGTTCCCTGGACCGTCGTGACGAAAGTCCCTGAAGAATTTGCTTCTGTTGACTGTTACTGGGATGGCTTGAGTTTGACAGTTAAAGGGTCAAAACGAGCGATTCCTTTTTGACGTCAGTTTTGCTGTTGGCGCAAGGTGTCGGCCTTCTTGTTACACATATGATTGCAATTGGTGACATAGTTCGACCTTTTCTGTGAAGTCCTGATGCCCTTCAACCAACACTTCTTCAGTACCGCGGTGGGCGAAGCAATTGATTTCTTTTGTGGACCTTTGTTGTCGGGGGCTTCCGGTCAGAGGAAGATTTTACGAGGAGGTGGTTCCTTCCCTTCAAAGAGCTAACTAGTCCACCGCTGATAAGAGAGGTAACTTGCCGAAGACGTGTGAACACCTCTTTCAGGCATATTTTTTGTATAGTGTGCTCGCAGAAAAGAAAATCGCACAAAGCTCCCTCAAATCATGAACTCCTTAGTGCTCTATTCAGGTCCTGGATCTCTTTTCGGTTCCTAGGGACTCACAAATATGACAAGCCTGTAAACGAAAGTAAAAGAAAGCCTCTTGGTCTCGATGCAAAATCTTGACGGTTCGCAGATTGCATTCCGAGATTGGTCAAGCAGGGAGATCATGCTATTCGCGGAGTTAGAGGTCGAAGACGAGTTGAAAGACAAAACTTATCTGGCCGCCTTTCTATCCTACTGGTTATGCCTTTTTGTATTTTCCCAGAAAGGCGGTTACCTTCGCCCCGGGGTCTTCAGAATAGCTAGTTTGATGGCTCATGGGACTGTTTATAGTCTCACCGTTTCGGTCTTGGCCAACATCTATCATGGCCTAGGGTTGATAGCAGAGGCTTCGAACTCGATCGGGCGCATTGACTTTCACTTTCCCATGCATTATGTCCATAGTTGGCTGGGCCATTACTTTAACATGCATTACCCCGTTCCTGTCGCTATTCGAGGTCCCAAGATGCTCTGCTTTTCTGGCGAAGTTGGCTCGATTTACTTCGACGAGTACGAGGCACGGGAATTGATCCATAGCAGTGCTAGTATTCAGTGGCACGCAAGCATTCTGAACAGGAGCAGGTATAAACGGCTAACTAACGATAGAGACCTATCTTTTCTGAAGTCCAGTTATTTCTCTAGCATGCAATCAGGCTATATATCCTCCCAGTGTGGGAACGTCCGAACTATAGTGTCGTATAGTCCCTTTCATTTCGGCCGACAGTTCGGCTTCCATTAGGACATTCTGAATGATATAGGGGGAATACCTTCCGCTCCTACGCTGAAGAACGTTTTACATTATTGGAGATTATGCACGAGACGCAAGCCCTCATCTTAGGTATTCTTGTCGGCCCCTACATTGGATCCACACACTCATGTTACCCCACGGTTCAAGGATTAGTGGTGGTTAGTAAAGCATGAGAACTACTTCGAAGGGAATCGTCATTTGTTAGTGACTAGTGCTATTCCTCCCCTAGCGCCGCCGAGATTACCCAAAGGTAGAGGGATCAACCATGGGGGGAAGCAACTTCACCTGACTGAGGAATTGGCAGCGATCATACAAAAGACGCTTCCAAACTGGTTGAGGAGGACAGTCATAGTAGTACCAGTGATCGTTGTTGGAAGCAACCCTCCAAAAAACACAAGGCCTTGGATGTCGACTTTCTTGAGAGGGTTCAGAATGATCTAGTGGCTTCTGACGCTCTTAATCTACTGGTATGTCATCCCTATATATAAGTCCGCTCGTCTCGTCTCTTTTTTTTTTTAAACCGTATGGTTTATATTTAGTCTCCCCTTCTGTAGTCACCCCTGAACCTCTCTCTTCAAGGATTTGAAGCCTCACGAAGCGAAGAATCTTTGGTGGGCCCTTTTTCCATTGACTTAGCCGTTGAGGGCGTTGGTACCTTTGAAGTACTACCGATGGATCCCGTGCCAAGGTCCTATCCAGTATGTGCTATCCTCGGTGACATCCCTCATGTCAAGGAGGCAGTGATCTTCGGGAGTATCGAGGCTTCAGATTA
>NC_052356.1:64003986-64098732 GCF_009727055.1 Benincasa hispida | reverse complement strand
ATTATGTAGCCAAGGAACTTTTAATTCCCCCCTTGGTGCCTGTGGCAGGAAGGCGCTTTTTTCAACCTGAAGAAGCGTCGAAGGTCTTGGGCAAGTCCAAATGGCAGTGTAGTCCCAAAGCAAGTAGATAGGGACCACCCCCGGTCATCCCTTGAGATTTTCGATTCTGTGCTGCCACTTGTAGTTTTTCACATTCGACGCCATGAACGTGGTCATGTGGGACTATGCACAAGAAGATCATGCGTACTTCTTTCTGAGGAAGGTTCTTATCTTAGAGAAAGAAACACATGAGATATTTTCGAGCCATTTCCGAAATTTGTTGTGCAACCTCCCTCCTCTCAGAAAACTTGTTGATGAGTATTTTCGAAACGTGGAGCAAGTACAATCAGTTTCAGTTATCCTATTCCTATCAATTAACTCAAACAAGTAAGGAGCAATGGTCTGAAGGAGGCTAAGTCTGATCTTGAAAAAGATACTGTACGATGAGAGTAGTGCTTTTACTAAAGAAAGTCCTACTTGAACGCGTATTCTCGGGCCTTTACAAGAAGAAAAGACAATACTAGCCAGGTTTGGAGGCATTAGGGCTGAACGAGCTGAAATATCACTACTGATTTCTGAGGAGTTGAGGCCTTTTGGACTAGGCATAAGATTGAGGCCTTGGAGATGGGGGGGGGTCGTGGGCGATTAACGAGATCGAGGCCACCCCAATCCTTTGCTGACAAGGATGTCAAAGCTTGGATGGTTCCTACGCCATGTGGTTGGACAGCGTTTTTTTTTTTTTTTTTTTATGCGTAAAACTTCTTGAGAAACTTGCCATTGATTGGGCCAATTCTTAGCCCATCCTGATCAATTATCTTGTACTCTTCGTTTTTGTAGACTTCCTTGACGACGTAGGGTCAATCCCATTTAGGTGTAAACTTATTCCCCGTATGTCTTGTTGTGATAATTGGTCTCCTTACGGTGAGCACTAGATCACCTACTTAAAAGGATCGAGGCTTTACATGCTTATTGAAGACCTTAGACATTCGTGCCTGGTAACATTCCAGCGTTTGCTGAGCTTCTTATCGTTTTTCATCCAGTGCTTCTAACTCTTGGAGCCGCAGTTTGTCTTTTGCAGTCAGCCCTTCTTGCACTGCCATTCTCAGCGATGGAATTTCTCTTTCCAAAGGAAGGATAGCTTCTACCCCATAAACGAGAGAGTACGAGGTGACTCCTGTAGGGGTACGGTGAGTGGTGCGATAAGCCCACAACCCTTCACCGATCTTCTCCTGCTAATCTCTCTTCGACTTGGAAACAATTTTCTTTAACAGGTTGCACAATGTCTTGTTAAATGCCTCAGCCAACCCATTTGCGGCGGCGTTATATATGGATGACTTGTACTACTTGAATTTGAATTTTTCACACAACCTATCCATCAAACTATTGAAGAACATGACCCACAATTCGGAGGTCTCTGTGAAGAGAACTTTGTCATCGGACAAGTCTTCACTTAACTCCCAATCCGATGGAACCGGGTGATCTGCTAGGAAGTCGGCCAATGCCTGCCCTTTAACTGCCCTTTGTGGTACATAGACAATGTTGTACTGTTGAAGCATGATTGCCCATTTGGCTAAACGTCCTGAGATGACCGGCCCGGATAGGATGTATTTGTTGAGGTTGGCTTTCGCAATTAAGTGAACTGTGAAGTCCTGCATGTAGAGCCTCAACTTATCTATGGCGAAGAAGAGTGCGAGGCACGTCTTCTCTACAGGGGAATAATTGATCTCGGCTCCATTCAGGGTTCTACTCAAGTAATAGAGAGCGCGTTCTTTTCCCTTTTGTCTTTCTTGTGCCAATAGTGCCCCCAGTGATCTCTCTTGCGTTGCAATGTATAGTATCAACGACTTGCTTGCTACTGGGGCTCCTAAAACAGGAGGGTTGATCAGGTACCTCTTTATGTTATCGAAAGCATTCTGACAGGCCTCGTCCCATTCGAATTTCTCTCCCTTTCTCATCAATCTTTGAAAGGGTTGACACCGCCCTACCAGGTTAGAAATAAATCTCCGGATGTAGGCCAGACGTCCCTACAAACTTCTCAGCTCATGTAGATTTCTTGGTCTTGGCATCTTCTGGATGGCATCAATCTTAGATTGGTCTATCTCTATCCCTCGATTTCTCACAATGAAACTTAGAAACTTTCCAGAAATTACGCCAAACGCGCATTTGAGGGGGTTCATCTTTAACTAGTACTTTCGCAGGCGATCGAACACGGTCCTTAGATCTTTCAAATGGTTCTATCGTGGCTTCGTCTTGATCATAAGGTCATCCACATAACACTTCACATGTTTGTGCAACATATCATCAAACACCTTCTACATGGCACGTTGATAAGTAGCGTCAGCGTTCTTCAACCCGAAGGGCATTATCTTGTAACAATATATCCCTTTTGAGGTTCAAAATGCCGTCATTTCCTCATCTGCGAGGGCCATCCGTATCTGGTTATATCCGGAAGATCAGTCCATGAAGGATAGGGCCTCATGTTCAATTGTTGCATCGACCATGATTTCTCTGATGGGCAATGGAAAATCGTCTTTAGGACAAGTGCTGCTTAGGTCATGAAAGTCTACGCAAACACGAAGCTATCCATTCTTTTTTCTAACCAGGACAATGTTGGCTATCCACATTGGATATTTAACTTCACGAATGAACCCGGCCTTAGTCAGTTTATTGACCTCAACCTCAATTTGGGGGATAAGTTCTGGCCGAAAGCGTCGTTGAGCCTACTTAACGGGTCGACACCCCTGTTTGATCGCGAGATGGTGGACCTGTCTCTTATACACATCTAGATGTGTATAAGAGACAGATGGTGGACTGCTACTTTTGGATCAAGTCCCAGCATCTCTTTGTATGACCAGGTGAAAACATCCCTGTATTCGGTGAGCAAACCCATGTATTTATCCTCCCCCTCTTCCGAGAGAGACGCACTGATGAAAGTCAGACGCGGCTCTTCTACGGTGCCCAGATCACCTCTTTTAGCTCGTCCACCGTGGATTGACCACCGTCCTCTAGCCTTGCGGATCCACTTCCTCTTTGGTCATACCTTCTTCGGATTCTTCGGTGATGGTGATGTGGTGGCATGAAGTTTTGCCTTCCTTCTGCTCTAGATTTCCATTATGAGGATTGGTGAAAACGACGTTGCGCCTCTTTATTTTGAGCGTGCCCTCACTTGTGTTTAGAGTAATGAAGATCTTTCTCTTCATGCGTGAGGGGATGGTACTACGGATTTCTCCATCACTTCTTGCCTCTCTTGATGGCTTCTGGTCCGATAACACTTCGGCGCTTTTAAGGCTGATTCGATGCCAGATGGACGCTTGAGGTATCAACCCCCTCTTTCCTGTAGTTGTTTTGAGGGCATCAGCGTAGGCTCTTCCTTTCCTCTTGTCTTACTAGGGACATATTGATCGAGGGGATATTTAGCCCTCTTGTGTTTCAAGCGATAAAAAATGAGAGTGCGGGGTTTTCCTTCACTCTCATTTGGAACTGTGCCTAGTCTTTCGAAGGTTGATGGTCGTACCACTACCGACGATTGACAGATGATTTCCTCATTTTCTTCATTTGGCGGAGTTAACCTTCGAAAGATTGAGCATCGAGTATCTCTAGGAATAATATGTGGGCTTCCCTTTTCTGCTTCTGTCATGTTTAATCTTTCGAAGACCAAGGCGCGTGCGGCAGGTGGTCTAATACGGCCGAAGGCTGAGGCTCTTTTATCTTTGCCCTCCTTCTCTCCTGTATCATCAACTTCTTCCGTAGTGATATGATTGTTGTTGGCCACTTTCCCCTTCGCCTTTCTAATTATGTGGAATGGCTCTAACAGCTCATATCCAAGACCCGCCCTCGACGTGGGTATAGCATGTCCCTTTTTGCAAAAGCTTCTTTTGGGTTGAACTCAGTGTGAGTTGTGAAGTCGTAGCCCGCCTTTGCCAACAACTTGTAAGCTTTGGGATCGAATCCATCTTCCGTTCGCCTCTCGGGCAGCTTTGACCCCGTCACTTCTGCCTTCGGCTTGTGGACTTCCTGCTTCGTTATCGGCATGAGGGGTGTGACGAAACTCTCCTTTAGAATTTCTATGTCGCCGACCTGCAAACCTTTTGAGCATTCCGTAAAAGGTGACTCACCTTTGTTTCATCTCGACAAAGGGACATAGCGCAGAATCGGAGGTTTTGAGGCTTTGTTACCCCTCACCCGGGTGTTTCTCCAACGCCGAGGGACATTCTATTCTCTTTTGGGCTGGAGGCTCGTACCTTGCTACCTGCTCTTTTCTCCGTGTCTACTGGCGACTTCGACTAGGATCCACCCACTTTCTTTGTCATCAAGTTCTCTGCCGGCATCGTCTCACCGGAATTCTCGCTCTTTAGGTAAAACTTTGCATTTTCGAAGTGAGACTCGACTTTAGAAAACAGATTAGAATCTGCTTCGACCTTCTTAATCTCGTCTTGGTAAAACTTGAAACATTGATGTAGTGTCGATGTAATCACACCATTCCCATGAATCGAAGGGTGTCCCAATAGCAGTTTATAGGTGGTCTTTGAGTCTACCACATGAAACAGCGCGTCGGCCTTCAGATCGCCAATGTGGAACTCCAAGCGTATCATGCTATTGCCCTTTGGTTGCCTTGATTAAAACCCTGAATTATTAATTTGCTGTTTGATAGCTCTTCCATGAATTATCCCAACTGTTTCATAGTCGTCTTAGGCATTATATTGACGGCGGATCCGTTGTCGATGAGGATTCGACCCACTCTCTGTTCTCAAATGTATCTAGAGACGTACAAAGGTCTATTATGCAATTTGGATCCCAGTAGCAGATCTTCGTCTGAGAAGCCTATGGACGTGCAACACGAGGCATAAACACGTGCTGCGGGGGTCGATGCACCAGAGGTGTTGGATTCTAACAACGCTTCAATAAGGGTCGTCTTAGCTTCTGGCGGGAGTGAAAGCAGGTCGTCTATGTTGAATAGTGGCGAACCCTTTGGTTCTCCTGTCGACTTTAATGGGCTTGGAATGGTATCTTCCTCTTCCCTAATACTGACAGCATGACATGCTGCAATCTCTGGTATCTTCTCTGAACCCCAATTGCAGAAGTTCTTTGGGTGGAAATTTGCTAAGGTCATTTGTCATCTGGAACGAAGAATATCGTCATCTCTCCCGTCGACAGCCTTGGGCCTTTGAGCCTTTTTTCTAACCTTCCTTTTTTATGCCTTGCTCTCTCCCTTGAAGCTTCTGTGAGAGTGTAGCTCTTTCTGGGTAAAGTTCAGTCTTTCCTTTTTACAGTGTGCCACAAGGATCCAACCTCCGTTATCATCATCGAGTGCGCTATCTTCCGTTTTGAGGGTCTGTAGTTTGAAACTCTTGCAGAAACCGCACTACCACATGTTCGAAGGTCCCAAACTGGACCAAATTGTCCCTTTCTTCATAAAATATGGTTGGTGGCGCCATGCTTGGAGTTACCGTCATTGCAGCATGATTCGTTTGGACCACCTCGTCTAGATCCAGCTCTATTTTCCTTTCACGGGCCAATTTGAGGATCAATTCCTTCAGTACGAAACAATTTTCGATCGGGTGGCTAATGACCCTATGATTCTTGCAGTAGTTGGGATCATCTACCTTGCCGGCCTATTCCGATCGTCTACATTCTGGCGGTTGGATAAGGTGATTCTCCAGTAGTTGCTCAAGCATATCCGCTATGTCAGAGTCGAGGAATGGGTAGACTTTTTCCTATCGTTCCTTCAGGGTTGGGTGATGTCTTTCGCTTTCTTGGTCTTTCTTCTCTATCTTCTTTTCTTTCCCTTTTGAGGAGAACTTCAATGGGGTTGTATAAATGACCATTGATTCCTTCGTGGCGCCATTCACAATTTTCTCGGCGCCCTTTACCTCCTTCTTATCTTTCCTCGGTTCGTGGTTCAGAAAGTCCCCCGTTCCTCTATTGGCGATATTTAGCTCCATGTAGTGAGCGCGGGTCGCCAATTCTTCAAAGGTACGGGGCTTTATCCCTTGTAAGATATAGAGGAGTTTTCAGTGCATACCCTGTGTGCACATTTCCACGCAGACAATTCGGTGAGTCGATCTTTGCAATCCAGACTCAGAGCACTCCATCGGTTGATATAGTCGACGACTGGCTCCCCTTTCTGTTGTTTGGCATTCGTCAGCTTCATCATGCTGACGGTGCGCCTGGTGCTGTAGAAGCGATTCAAGAATTCTCTTTCAAGTTGCTCCCAGCTGTCATTCACCTCAGGCTTAAGTCTGTGTACCAGTCAAAAGCGTTCCCTTTGAGGGTTTTGACGAATTGTTTGACCAGTAGGTCTCCCCTTGTTCCCGCATTTTCGCATGTTTCTACAAAGTGAGCGATGTGTTACTTTGGGTTGTCCTTTCTGTCAAATTATTGGAACTTTGGGGGCTGATACCCTGTAGGCATTCTCAGGTTGTCGATCCTCTGGGTGCATGGCTTGGAATACATGAAGGAAGTTTGGGCCGACCCTCCATATTGAGCTCTTATGGAGGTCATGATCAGGTCTTGCAGTTGTTGGACTGACAAAAAGGCCACCGAGGCTGACTGTTGCAATTGGTTTCTTATAACACAGTCTTCCCCTTATCGATTGCTTTGATCGTGGGGGCTTGGCTTGATTCAGCAGCATCTCGAAACTGCATTTGTTCTTTTAGGGCAGCGATCTCATGGTCTCGCTCCTCAACGGCTTTCATCAGAAAGTTAATCTTTCTTTCCATTTCAGCCATGGCCGCTTCTGTCGTCACATCTGCCATCATGACAAAAATCACATCCGGCGGTGAATCTCTTTTCAGCCTGTTGGATGCGAAAGTAGAGTTATCGAACAATGGGTTTTCCTTAATGACAACCCCACATTGTGGGGATTCTATCATTTGCCTCAAGATGTCATGAGCGATGGGGGATCTCTGCTCTTACTCTTACGTGATTTCTCCTGAGCGGCCGCAGGTGACCGGTCCTTTGTACGAGCCGTTTGTGGAGGAAGCTTTAGATGTCATTCTCTTAGGAGATTTGGATGCCGCCTTCTTAGGCGCCATTTGGCTTGTTTGAATGCTGAGAAAGAGATGAGAGGTAGAAAAGTCCCACTGGACGTGCCATTTTGATTCACACGAGATTTCCCGAGAAAATTGTTTCGTGGAGTTGACTTGAGTCCGTGTTGATTTTGAAGTTGATTTGATGCGATGTGGTTCGATCTCTAATACTTGATCCTCCGATTCTCTCTCAATTGGGTGAATGTATTTGACTTGGAGAAGAAAACACCAAACATCTTGAAGTAGAAAGTCTTGGAAGCTTGAAGTAGAAGTCTTGGAAGAGTCTTTGTGTCTTCAAGGGTCTTCTGTCTTATAGGAGTGCAGCTTCAGGAGTCTTGGGATCTTCTGATTGTTGATGAATTCTCTCTGGGTCATCTGAATGTAGAAAAATTCTGCTTTTAACATGAAGAGAACTTTTTCTATTTATAGAGTTCTTAGGCGGGCTTCGTGGGCTTGGTTGGTCCATGGGCACAATTAGTTGGTTTGGGCCTGATCTGAGATTTGGGTCCAATCAATTTTTTTTTTTTTTTTTTTTTTTTTTTTTGTAGTTTGGACTTTGAACCCAAATAATAATATCAAATTGGGCCAACTTAATCTCATGTGATTCAAATTGAAACTGGCCTTCAATTCAATTCGGAACATGTATCAACTTCTAATTGGACCCAAGTTAATGATTTATAAATTCGTCATTAATTTAGCAAACGACGTGGTGACTTGTGATTGGTCCAAAATTTTATCCTTCATCATACATAATTGGTCCAAAATTCTTTTACATAAACTCTTAATATAATTTTTTAAATAGCATACATTAAGAAATTCTAATAAATGCCAAAGGATTATATGTCAATCCTTTTCTACCGATCTTTAATAATTAAATTAAAATAGAAGTGTTAAAGCAAACATTTATACTAAAAATAGAAATTAAAATTGTACTCTAGTATCTTTCATCGTCCACTTATTGATTTATTTCATTTATACTAACTGCTCAGCTTTACAAACTTTTAAATTCGTTCCATACTTTTTTTT
Source organism: Benincasa hispida (assembly GCF_009727055.1). Taxonomy (NCBI): domain Eukaryota; kingdom Viridiplantae; phylum Streptophyta; class Magnoliopsida; order Cucurbitales; family Cucurbitaceae; genus Benincasa; species Benincasa hispida. Next base: position 64,090,639 of record NC_052356.1, on the reverse strand, counting down.
TCCTCTCAGAATTAATTTTAGTAGACATTTAAAATAATGGCTTGCCAACGAATAATTGATTTATAAATAAAATAGGTAGAAACTCAATATAAAATATCTCATCTCATTTTTTTTTAATCTTTTAGTCTATTAGGTATCATTGATTGCCAATCTATTTCATATTGCCTACCCAAATAACTTAATACACATTAGAAAAACATAACTCAAAACTTCAATTGTTTCAAATAATTTTTATAGAAGTGAGTAATCATAATTAGCAATTTGATAAAACAATTTTAAAAGAATAAAAATGGGGTAAAACAAATTTGGTGAAGTTCATGTAATCTATCAAATTAAATTAATTTTATTGAAATTAGTTTTTGAATCTAAATACATTGTAACTAAGAAAACAAAATGAGAATAAAAATTTGGTAAAAACAACATATGATAGGACGGATACGAGAATAAAGAGAGAAAAAATATATACCCATTAGTTTGAGATTTTACTTATTCATTTTAATGTGTTTAATTATTTCATCTTCCTTTCCCATTTTCACGCATAAATAAGAATGCTAACGGAATTAGATGAGTTACTGAAAGTTTTTTTTTTTTTTTTTTTTTTTTTTTTTTTTTTTTTTTTTGAAAAAAAAGAATGAAAGATGATAAGAATAAAAAAACTTATTTTGATGTGAATGGAATAAGAACTTACATTTTTTCCCGAGCATGTTATTTGGAAACGACATAAGAAACTCACCAATATTGTATTCACAACGTTACCTTTTTTTTAAAGAAAAAAAAATCAAACATTGCTACCAAAATAAAAATGACAAATGTTACACTCAGAATCGAAAAAAAAAGAAGATGAAAATAGTAAATATTGCTTCTGAAATTGAGAAACATGATGCAATTTTACTATCTTAAACAAATGTATGAATTTGATAATCAATTACATGGATGTTGTTTTGAAAGTTTAAACTTGATAAGCATTCTTTACATAAGCCTTTCATCGCTATTACTGTGGATGCATATGATTTTGGAAATTGAATCTTCTTCTTTTGCGATTGAAAGGATATGAAGTAGTTATAAATAAGTTAAAAATACATGGGATAGGTGTGTTTTACTCGTAGAATTTAAGGAATATGTTGAATTTGACTACTTTGAATAGTTACAAACAATAACTAACCATAATATACTAGGCTATAAATGCTCATGACTTAGTTCTTTTTTATGAAACAAATTTCAATTTTGATTGAATTTTATATTTCTTTGAGTCTAGTTAGTTTTATTATGAACTTAAGTAATTAAAAAAAATAATATCTAAAACTATGGTTTTTTCTTTTTAAGTTAATATGTAAGGTAAATTAAACGTGTTGGTAGTGACATAAACATTAAGACCAAATTTTTAATGGGGGAATAAGATTTTTGAATAAATATCTTATAGTTATGTTTAAATTTTAAATATTTAACATGAAATTTAAAAGTATAGAAAGACTGGAATGTTGGGTTGTATATCCTAAAACTCACAGTTTGTAAAGTTAAACATATTCTCTATGCAATAAAGAAGTTATAGATGTTTATTCAATAGAACAATTATTGAATAAGTAAATTGCTCTGGTAAAAACTAAATCAAATAAACTAAGATTCATGACTATTACATGAGTACTTGAACTTTATGTGGAGACATAAGAGTGGATCAAGTTCGAGTTGATAGCCAAAACGGTCTATAGTATGCGGATAACGTTGGGTATCTTATTTTGAAAACACTATCGGATGCAACCCACTTTATATTTAGTATAAAAGATGTGATCCTGAATCGTTTATGTGGAGACATGTGAATGGGGACATCCTATGCAAACAGTTTGTATAAGATCAGACCGAGAAATAAGTCATTCTTACTTTGTAATGTTGTTTACTATTTAAGACATACTATTAATGACCTAAGTAACTTGACCTTAATCCTAAGCTAACTATGAACTCTGATTTATTTGGGATTATTCTTAGATTTTCATGGGTGAAGGTTGGCTCAACATTGCCGGCTCAATAAGTCTTCCATTTTAGGGTAAGACCGAATAGATAGTTAGGGACATTGGGTATAAGATGGAATTCACTCCTACCTGTTTTTAGGGATGTAGAAAGGTTGTTCCCTTAAGTGCCGACTCCGAGTCTCAAACAAGGGACCCCCACTCTCTCATTGGCTCGAGAGAGATTCGGTTCGGTGATTGGATCACAAATCAATTGTTCATTAGAGGATCAGTGGAACCTAAGGAGCAAGATGTAATCTCAGAGGTAAAACAACTTTTGACCCAGTCGTTATTACGAACAACCTGTGAAGGGTTGACTTACTGATTATGGTTATCGAGTTGACAGAAATATATCTACAGTGAGGGAAGTGCAACTACTGGGCTCTAGTGGAATGACCCAATAGTTAACAAATATTGATTAATTTGGTTTAAAGATTTTAGCCATTTAATCTCGGATCGTTGGAGCCCATGATCCGTAGGTCCATTAGGTCCCCGTACTAGCTCATAAATGGACTAAACCTTAAAATAGTGTGTTGAGAGAATTTGAAACGTTCAAATTTGAATTAAGGAAATTATTAATTATACGCGATATAATTAAATGTTTAATTATTGAATTAAACAAAATTAGAGAATTAGATAACATTTAAATATGATTTAAATCATGTACGAAATAGGTGTTTTATTAATTTAATATTTGATGTTAAAGTAATTTAATTAAATTATTTAGAATTAATTTTATTTAAAATTAATTTTGTTTACAATTAATTAATTTATTTAAATATTAATTAATGAATTAATATTTTGTAAAATTTTGAAATTTTGTTTTCAAAATTGAAATTGATTTTTTAAGAAAAGTCAAATAAATTCTTACTGGTTTAGTGGGTTTCCACTTCACCTATTATCTAAACACCTCATTCACACCTCATTCTTGGTTGATTGGTGTCATTCTCTGTTAAATTGGATTTGCATGAGGTCATTTGATATAAAAGAGGTTTTTTTTTTTTTTTTTTTTTTTTTTTTTTTTTTTTTTTAATTTAGAAAAGTATCATGCAAATCTGAGAATTAGAGAAATGGTTCTACAATTTCATAGACTGCAAAAACCAGAGAACTTCCTTAAAAATTCCCTTTAATTCTATCTCATTATGGACCCCACAATTCAATCTAGGATCCAAGAGGATAGGGATAGTTTATAAATATTTGGAGTGAAGATTCAAGCTGGATTTGAAGATTTGAGGAGTTTTTCAAAAGTATAACTTCAAAACCCTATTTTCTTTTATTGAACATACTTGCCTGTTTGCTTAAATTGATAGAATTAAAGTGCTTAAGATCCTAATTTTTTCTGCATTTGAATGTTAACACCATCAATTGGTATCAGAGCATGATTTTAGCATTCAATTCGCATTAATTTTAGCTTGGTGGGTGATTTTCATAGGTTGTATGAAAATGGGTTTTGATATGGATAATTTCAGTTTTGGCATTAGATTTCTCTTCAATTCAATGTTAATTGTTCTATATGGCTCTTTGTTTATGGGCCTTAATGTGTGATTAAGTATCTATAAATTTGTTAGAGTCAATAGAGTTGCAATTAGATTGTAATTGAAGAAAGAAGAAAGCAAGCTCAATAGCAAAAAAAACATTTTTTCCATTTATTATTGTAATAATTTAGGTTGTTTTCTTGCTTAACGATGCCAAAACAGGTCTATATCAGTATATGTTTAATTATTTATGCATTATAAATATATTTTATGATTAAATAAATCTTGTATGTGCATACAGTATGTCATTTAGATTTAAAATCTCACCATAGAAAGCATGTATCCTGAATTGAAATTATGTTATAATTTGTTATAATATATAGTATTCATGATTTAGGATTTCATACTTTTAATATAAATAGTTATATTAAATATTGAATGACTTGACGTTTGTTATGGATGAAAAGCATGTCTACAGTTTTAAAAATTGTTATAAGAATGATTTAGACATTTAAAATCAATAACAAAGACAAGATGCATGCTCACCTCGGGTCAAGAAGAAACAACCTGTTTTAATAGTTAAAATAGGTCGTTATTTTGTAAAACTTTGGTTACAAACTCATCCGGGCTAAAACCCTGTCTAAGACTAGAGGTACTTAAGTTGACGGTTTATGGAACACCTGTTCCTTGGGATTTTAGCCAGTTTTGAACATTGTTAACCCGATTTTATGAGCATGTGTGAGCGATGTGAGGTTTTCAAATTGGTATATCACCTAGATATCATAGGTTCAATTCAAATATAAATGTTATACTTGAAAAATCACCTAGACTTAGATTTGTTTATTAGTCGGAATATACCTAAGTATATATTTACTTAAAACAAATAGAACACTTCAGTGAGAGATTAATAACATATACGATATGTTATTTTTAGTTCTCATGTCCCTAAGAGTTCACATTGGAGATTCATGCTCGGCTTCGTATTACCTTAGAAGTGACCTCCATTAAGAAAGTGTTTGCATGGGTCAATAGCAAGGTGAATAAGGGAAGTAGTTCATAGTAAGTGGGCGAAGGATGTGTACCAACGTATCTTACGGTCTCTTCTATTAGTTTGGACAATGAGATTTCTATGTTGCACTTGCTTGTCATTTTTAAGCAAAATAAGCTAGTTGTTTTACGGTGGTGATTTTCTTGAAAGGTTGTAACATGGGATTCGGAACAACTCAAACTCCATAAATGGATAGGATTTCTTAGGTCTATTCCCAACCTTGACTTTCTAAATCAGTAGCATCATTGGGAGTGACCTCTAAGGTCTAAAAATGGAGGGTTACACTAACAAGAGTTACTAAGTGTTAGTAAGTTCTTGACAAAAAACGGTAACTAAATGACTATATAAATAAGAGTTATTCTAGAATTAGTATTTAGTCAAGAATGTCTTGCTTCAGTGAAGGAGTATTCGAGTGCCCCTCTGTAGCATCTATTCTGACTCATTAAAATACTGTCACAAATAAATAATGAAATTTGGATACATTATTACTTTTATTAAAATTTGTTTGGATCTAAAAGCAATTTACTTATTAGATTTTGTTTATATTCTCAGCATATTGAATTCTTCTAAATTACACGCTTCCAACAAGTTTAATGGTTCATTTTTTTATTATCGAATATAAATGTAATACTAGCAGATGATGATTTAAAATTTTTTTTAACAAATAATATCGAATATAAATGCAATAATATCGAATATAAATGAATTCATTTCGTTTTGTAATCAATCTACAAGAAAATTATGTTTATGTTTTGGACTCTCTTCGAAGTAAGGTTCAAGAGGATTTTCATGGAGTTATAAATATGTAAGTGTAATTGAACTTTCTTAGCTCTTAATTGAAGTATTTATGTTTTAACTAATGTTTTCAAACTATTTAGTAGATTGAAAACATGGCAAGCCAAGCACGATCTCCAACACCATCGGTCTTCTCCAAAATGGAAACCTGTAAAGGTAAATTTGTATTCATTTTTTAACTTGAATATAAGAATAATTGTTTTCAACTTCTTTATATGCAGTGCCCTCGTCAATTAGATTCTGTAAGATGCAGGTACTATGTGCAAAAGTATATATATGAAATAGTGCATAATCCTAGTACTCCCATTACTAGCCTCATACGTAAATTATTTATTCACTACAAGAATTTTGGGCTTTAATGTCGGTTGAAAAAAATGAAATCGGATGTATAATATCGGTTTTTTTTTTTTTTTTTTTTTAAAAAAGTGGATCTTTAATGTCGGTTTTAAACCAAACATTAAAGACCCGCTGAATTTTTCCCTCTTCACTCTCCCTCTATTTTCTATCTTCCCCCCTTTTTTTTTTTTTTCATTTTTTCCCTCTTCACTCCCCCCCTATTTTCTTTTTCCTCTCATTCTCACACTTCCCTCTTTAGACCCTCTTCTTTCTCACTTATCTCTTCTAAACCCTTGCCATTGGTCCGTCGATTGTGTGGGTGAAGAGTCTATCGTGGTGTAGATCTGACTTCTGTGTAGGTCTGTTCGTCGTGCAACTCGCACCGCTGTGACCAGTCGCCTGGATCTGCTACTCGTTCTATCAAAGGCCACAGCCAACCCGGATCTGATCGTGGGTGAAGCTCGTTCTGTCGAAGCGCCACAGCCCAGTCAGGTGCTCCCTCTTCAGTTATTTTTCTGTGTCTTATACTCTCGGTTTGATAAATAAGCACCCAAACTTGATACGCTAATCATGTGTCTCAAGATTTGAAGTTCATATTCCCACGTGGTGTGTGCCGCCATTCGTCTTCGATTTCCCTCGTTGCGTGTCTCCAGATATGCCACCGTTCGTCTTTGTCCACTGCGCTGCCGTCCAGATCAGTATGCTCTTCTTCTCTTTCCTTTCTTAAACTCACAACAATTTTTTTCTTATGTTTACGCCTCTCAAATGTTTGTGTAAATGTCGCAATGAAAGCCAGCTGCAGTTTCACTCCAATATGTCTCTCTGCTCCTAGATTTTGGCCTTTTTATGTGTCTATGGCCTTTGAAATTTGATTTGATTAATGGTTTTGTTGTATATGATACATTTGTTGAAGTATTGGCAAGAAGCGTTGTGAAGAGTTGCTTTTGCGTTGGGTATACGTGAGCAAGAGCAGTGAAAGCAAAATGTTGAGTGCAAGGCGCTGGGTAGACGATCGTGTAGCAAATGAGCGGTGCTACACGATGAGGTAGACGATCGTCTAATAAGTGAGTGGCGTTACACGATGAGGTAGGCGATCGTGTAAGTGGGTACTGGATGATTGTGTAGCAATGCGGGGAGCTAAACGGGTAGGTGATCGTGTAGGTGGGCGCTTGACGACCATGTAGCAATGCGTGAAGCTAAACGATGAGGTAGGCGGACGATCGTGGAGCAATGTGGGGAGCTAAACGATGAGGTAAATGATCGTATAGCAGATGCGCAGAGCTAAGCAATGCGCTAGACGATCATGTAGATATGCGTGTGGCGTCAAACGATGAGGAGTGATGCGCTAGACGATCGGGCTATACGATAGGCAAAGTACTGCACGATCAGTGTAAGCGCTAGACGATAAGCATAGAAGCTAGACGATTGCGCTAGACGATAGCACTAGATGATAACGTTGAGCGTTAAAGCGATATGTGGGCGCTAAGCGATAGACTACACGATGGCGCTACACAATGGGCATGAGCGCTAGACGATAGCCATGTTGCGTTAGACAATGAGAAGATTCGGTATACGATAGGCGGAATGCTAAGCGATAGGCGATGACGTTAAGCGATAGGCGGATGAGTTAGACGATAAGGCGTCAGTGCTAAATTGATGTAGGATGGACGCAGTAGCTAAACGATAGCCTATGTGTGAGATTGTTGAGAGCGAGATCGTTTACTAAATGATTGAGCTACATGATGGGCCGCTGGAGCTAAGCAATAGATGCAAGAACTAAACGATTGATTGGCTTGAGAACATGTGCATTATGCTAATTAAATACTCTAAAAGAATGTTTGACTCACAGTTTTAAATAAGTTTTAGTTGATGGTTCCAACTTCATCGCTATGCTGCCAAAAATTTTTCATTGTCTTCGTATCTCATATCTAGGTAACCAAGCTTCTCTTCTTCAAGATCTTGAAAAAGAAGATTATCTCATTTATTCAATTATTGAGTTTTCTTGTTTTGCAGGTGCAACAAAGGAGTAAAGATTTGGTATCGCAACCTCTTTATGCTTTTTCTTTGGGGAACTCTAGTAAAGAATGTTTCCCTGAATATACCATTTATACACATTCCCAATAAACACGGTTAGTTGAATATGAATTCTGATCACATCTTCACTTTCAATCCTTTGTCTTAAACCTTTTTTGTTTATGATCCTTTGAACAACAGTGGTCAGACAAAGATGCCTATAACCAGACACTGTTGAAGCTGGAGGGTCTGTTCAAGAAGAATTATGAAGGGATCCATACTTACCAAGTGGAGAGGGACAGTAAACTCATAATGTTTATAAAATCATAATGTTTGTATTACTTGTAATTTGTGTTTTCAAGGGCTGAATTATTGTACAGCCTTTTAAATATAATTTTATAGCAGAATTTATGGATTAAATATAATAGATTTGCAATCCATACATAAATAATATGTCATAGCCACAGTGTAAGATGATGATGTGTCATGTTATATTTTTTTACCCAAAAAATGGATTCGAAAACGGAATTTAAAAAAACGGACAACAATGATAAAATAGACAGATTTTGGGCTTCAATGTCGGTTCCAAATTTCATTAAAGGGCTTTAATGTCGGTTGCAACTGACATTAAAGATAGTGTTATTAAAGCCCTTTAATGTTGGTTTAAAACCGACATTGAAGACAACAGACATTAAAGGGCTTTAATAACACTATCTTTAATGTCGGTTTAAAACCAACATTAAAGCCCGAAATTCTTCGAGTGATTTTTTATATAGTACTAGCTTTAATTTAATAAATGGACATAAACTTATGTTGAATTTATTTTTTTTTTCCCTCTTTGTAGTTCAATACAAAAAATGCATATACCCAAGGAGAGCTTAATGTAATTCGAACCCAATGGGCAAGTTTTGTTGGCCGATTTGTGTAAGGATGTAATTCTTATTTTTTATCTCAATAGAATGTAAATGCTAGCTTAGAATGAATGCAAATTTATCTAACCATGATCTGTTTATTATTGGAAGATTTATGTGTAATATTTTTTGTGTTCATGGGGTATTTGGTGTTCAGTATTCATGGAATTAGTACTAATTGATATTGTGAATGAGAGAAATGATGGCTTGGTGTAAGTATTCTATAAAAGTCTGGTATTGTTATGCAAATGTTGGTGATTAGTGTGTTTATTTCATATTTTGATGAGTATATGTAATGGATTGGAAATATTGATTCTTGTTTGTGGATAAATTCATAGGTGGAAGACAAATATTGATGGGCTTGCCATGCAATTTTTTTTATACTTTTTAATATAAAACAATGACGGACATTTTCTGACCCAACACGAGACATATAATGTTGTTTTTAACTTATTGACCAAAAAAATGGATTTGGCAATGAAATTTAAAAAAACGGACAGATTCTTGGCTTTAATGTCGGTTAAGAGAGTTTCATTTGAAAAAAAGTCTTCAGTTGCAACCGACATGCTTTAATGTCGGTCGCAAGCTACATTGAAGCCCTTTAATGTCGGTTGGAAATTTCATTAAAGACCTTTAATGTCGGTTGCAACTTTCATTGAAGATCTTTAATGTCGGTTGCAATCGATATTGAAGACTGTGTTATTAAAGCCCTTTAATATCGATTTAAAATCGACATTAAAGTCAACCGACATTAAAGGGCTTTAATAACACTATCTTTAACGGTTGTCAACGGACATTAAAGCCCTTTAATGTCGGTTTAAAATCGACATTAAAGCCCGAAATTCTTATAGTGGAATGTCCTCCATCTCCTAGCTCATCTGCAAACCAAAGAGTTTGAAATGCATATGATAGATTGATTAAGGAAAATGAAAAGGCCATAATCCATATCTTAGCAAATATATCTAATATACTAGCTAAGAAATTCAAGAACATGGTTTCTATTAAAGAAACCATGGATTCGTTACAAATATTGTTTAGACAATTGGTTAGCAACAATATTCTTAGAAATGTTTATAACCATGACATAAATGATTGAAGCTCTATTAATGAACATGTTTTGAATATGTTAAAAGTAATAAACACGAATGTCATAGATGAGGAAACTAAGAAGGCAGAACAAAGTAAATATGATTTACATGTCATTGAGACATGTTTAGTGGAAAATGATAAATTAACCTGGATATTAGATTCAGGTGTTGCTAATCATATTGACACATTCACTCAAGAAACTAGTTCCTGAAGATAGCTTACAAAAGGTGAAAGAACCTTTAATGTAGGGATCAGGGAGGTTGTCTCAGCTAAAGCAGTGGGAGATATGAAGTTATTTATTGAAGATAGATTCATTTTACTTGAAAATATTTATTACATTCCTTCCATGAGGAGGAATTTAATATCTATCTCATGTTTGCTAGAACAAAAGTACAAAGCCTCTTTTGAAGATAATGAAGTGTTAATTATTTCAAACGGTATTAAAATATATTTTGAAAAACTGGAAAATAACTTATATGTGTTAAAACCAATTGAGGTAAAAGTTGTTTTGAATATAGAGATGTTTAAAACACCAGAAACCCAAAATAAGAAACGAAAACTTTCTCTCGATGCCTATTTTTGGCACTTAAGACTTGACACATTAATCTTAATAGGATTGGGAGATTGCTTAAGAGTGGACTCCTAAATCAGTTAGAAGACAACTCTCTACCACCATGTAAATCCTGCCTTGACGATAAAATGACCAAAAGATCTTTTACAGAAAAAGGTCTTAGAGCCAAAAAAAACCTTATACATTCAAACCTCTATGGTCCAATGAATGTTAAAGCATGAGAAGGTATGAATATTTCATCAACTTTATTGATGATTATTCCAGATATGGCATTTACCTAATACATCATAATCTCGAAACCCTTGAAAAGTTCAAGTAATATAAGGCAGGGGTTGAAAATCAATTAGGTAAAAAGAATAAAATATTTCGATCAGATCGAGGTGGTGCGTATACGGACTGAAAATTTCAGGACTATTTGATATAGAACATGGAATTCAGTCTTAACTCAAAGCACCCTGTACACCTCAACAGAATGGGATAGCGGAAAGGAGAAATAGAACCCTATTGAACATGGTTCGTTCAATGATGAGTTATGCTTAATTGCCTAATTTTTTTTAGGATATGCAGTAAAGGGTGCTGCATATATTTTGAACATGATTCCCTAAAAAAGTGTTTCAGAAACACTTTACGAGTTATGGAGATGACGTAAATGTAATTTATGTCACTTTAGGATTTGGGGATACCCAACAATTGTTTTGGTACAAAACCCAAAGAAATTGGAACGTTGTTCAAAAGTTGCCTATTTCTAGGCTACCCCAAAGAGACAAAAGGTGGTCTATTCTATGATCCTTAGGAAGATAAAGTATTTTTATTGATTTCAAATGGATCTATAAGAGAAAATGAGACCAAGTTGGTAAGGTACAAACCTACAAAGCTAGACTCGTGGCAAAAGTGTTTACCCAAAGAAAAAGGGTGGACTATAAAAAAACCTAATTTTCGGTTGCCATGATCAAGTCTATTAGAACACTCTTATCCATTTTTGCCTTTTATGATTATGAAATATAGAAAATGGATGTTAAGATAGTCTTTATGAATGGATATCTTGAAGAGAGTATCTATATGTCTCAACCAAAGGGGTTTATAGAGCAAGGTCAAGAGCAAAAGATTTGCTAGTTTAAAAGATCCATTTATGGGCTAAAACAAGCATATCGATCTTGGAATATGAGATTTGACATCACGACCAAATCTTATGGCTTTGAACATAATATTAACTAACCTTATGTTTACAAGAAGATTGTCAGTAAGACTGTAGCTTTTCTGATTTTATATATTGATGATATTTTACTCATTGGAAATAAAGTAGAATTCCTAGCTGACATTAAGAGATGGCTAGCTTCGCAATTCCAAATGAAGGATTTGAGAGATGCAAAGTATGTTCTTGGAATCCAAATGGTTCGGAATCACAAGAATAGAATGCTAGCATTATCTCAGACATCTTATATAGACAAGATGTTGTCTAGGTATAAAATGCAAAATTCCAAGAGAGGTATGTTACCTTTCAGATATGGAATAAATTTATCTAAGGAAAATGTCCTAAGACACCTCAAGAAGTTGAGGTTATGAAACAAACTCCTTATGCATCAACAATTGGAAGTTTGATGTATGCCATGTTGTGTACACACCCCGAAATATGCTATTCAGTTGGAGTAGTCAACATATATCAGTCCAATCCTGGATATGATCATGGGACTATCATTAAGAATATCCTCAAGTATCTTTGGAGAATGAGGGACTATATGCTCATGTATGGTGCTAAAGATCTAATCCTTATATGATACATTGATTCTTATTTTCAAACGATGGGGATTCTATGAAATCAAATTTGGGATCATTGTTCACTCTGAATGAAGGAGCTATAATATGGAGAAGTATAAAGCAAAGTTGTATTGCTGACTCCACCATGGAAACAAAGTATGTAGATGCATGTGAAGCAGCCAAGGAGCAATATGGCTTAGAAAGTTCTTGACCGACTTGGAAGTGGTTCCAAATATGCATATATTGATCATCCTTTATTGTGATCATAGTAGAGCAATTGAAAATTCCAAATAACCAAGAAGCCATAAATGCAAAAAGCACATCGAGCGTAAGTACCATCTCATCAGGGAGATAGTACACCGAGAATACATGATCGTTACACAGATAGCCTCATATGACAATTTAGCTAATCCTTTTACAAAGGTTCTCTTGGCTAAAGTGTTTGAGGGCCACCTAGTGGGACTGAGACTACGAGATAGATAAATATAGGCAAGTGGAAGAATTCATGGGTATCTGATACCCTAGTTTATTATATTTATTCTCTCATACTCAATATTGTATATTTCTGTATATATGTAAACTCACTGGAGTTTTAGTCCAAGTGGGAGTTTGTTGAGTTGTATGTCCTAAAAGTCGTAGTTTGTAAAGTTAAACATATTCTATATGCAATAAAGAAATTTTTGAGGTTTATTCAATAGAACAATTATTGAATATGTAAATTGCTCTTGTAAAATCTTAAATTCAATAAACTAATATCTGTGGCTATTACATGAATACTTGAACTTTATGTAGAAACATAAGAGTGGATCATGTTTGAGTTGATAGCCAAAACGGTCTCTAGTATACGGATAAGGCTGGGTACCTTATTCTGGAAACACTATTGGATGTGGCCCACTTTGTATTTAGTATAAACGATGTGATCTTGAATCGTTCATATGGAGAATGTGAGTAGGGGCGTCCTATGCAAAGAGTTTGTATAATATCGGACCAAAAAATAAGTCACTCTTCTTTTGTAACGTTGTTTACTATTTAAGACTTACTATTTCAAAGTGATGACTTAGGTAACTTGACCTTAATCTTAAGCTAACTATGAACTCCTGTTTATTCGGGATTATCCTAGATTTACATGAGTGAGGGTTGGCTCAATAACGTTGGATCAATAAGTCTCCCATTTTAGGGGTAAGACTAAGTAGATAGCTGGAGACATAGGGTACAAGATGGAATTCACTTCTACCTGCTTTTAGGGATAGTAGAAAGGTTGTTTCCTTAAGTGCTGACTCTGGGTCTTAAACAAGGAACCCCACCTTCTCATTGGCTTGAGTGGGATTTGGTTCGGTGATTGGATCACAAACCAATTGTTCATCGATTAATGGAACTTAAGGAGAAAGATGTAATCTTGGGGGCAAAACAACTTTTGACCCAGCTGTTCTTACGAACAATCTATGAAGAGTTGACTTACTGATTATGGTTATATCGAGTAGACAGAAATATATCTACCATGAAGGTAGTTCAACTACTGGGCTCTAGTGGAGTGACCCCGTAGTTAACGAATGTTGATTAATTCAGTTTAAAGAGTTTAGCCAATTAATCTCAGATCATTGGAGCCCATGATTTGTAGATCCATTAGGTCCTCTTAGTAGCTTATAAACGGTCTAAACCTTAAAACAATAGGTTGAGAGAATTTGAAATGTTCAAATTTGAATGAAGGGAATTACTAATTATATGCGATATAATTAAATTTTTAATTATTGAATTAAGCGAAATTGGAGAATTAAATAATATTTAAGTATGATTTAAATATTATTACATGAATAGGGATTCATGTATGGAACATGTATTTTATCAATTTAATATTTGATGTTAACTTAATTTAATTAAATTGTTTAAATAAATTATTTAGAATTAATTTTATTTAAAATTAATTATTAGAATTAAGTTTGTTTACAATTAATTGATTTTATTCTTTTTTTTTTTTTTTAAATTCAGAAAAGTATCATGCAAATCTGAGAATTAGAGAAATCATTCTACAATTTCTATGGACTGCAAAAACCAGAGAACTTCCCCAAAAATTCCCTCTAATTCTGTCTCATCGTGGATCCCACCATTCAATCTAAGGATCAAAAGGATAGTTGAGAAGATCAAGTAGTGGTCTACAAGTATTTGGAGTGAAAATTCGAGCTGGATTTGAAGATTTGAGGAGTTCTTCAAAGGTATAATTTCAAAATCCTATTTTCCTTTATTGAACATGCTTGCTTGTTTGCTTAAATTGATGAAATTAGAATGCTTAAGATCCTAATTTATTCCGCATTTGAATGTCAACACCATCAAGAAAAAACTATAAAAATAGATGAAGGAATAAAATCAAAATACATATGATGTAATTAGAATAAGATTGTTTATTTGGAGATAACAATGTTACCTATTTGATGAAATTTATTTGACAAAAATAAGTTTATAAGTTCTCAAAATTCCATTTTGACATGATTCAATGTTTCCTTTACAAATAATGAAAACATTTAATTTTCATGTTTTTCTTTGAGAACTTTAATCTCTATTGTAAGAGAAATCATTTTTAAGACATTTTTAAGACATTTTAGGTTAATCCTAAACTATGTATATGCATGATTATACTATATAGTTTGTATGCTTATAATATAGTGCTACATTATTTGTTTTAATGTTTGATTAAAAGTATGCTTAGCTATATAGCAATTCATTAACATTTATTTTAATATAAGTTATATTGTGTATGCTGATGAATGTGACATGCTTGAGATATGATTTTATTCATTAGTTTATAATTGTTATATTTAATTAATAATACCGCAAAACGCATATTGTTTAATTGCTTGCCAGCCTAATGCGATTAGGATAAGGTTAATTAATTTGTTTTAATTGGCTTAATACTGATTTAATTAATCTTCAAAGTTTTTCCTAATAAGATTAGATTTAAAATAAAATTTTTCTTTTTCTTTTAATATGATTAAAATGAGAAAATAAAAGACTAAATTTATGAAGAAAAAAAATCCTATAAAGAACCTTTATTTAAGGAACATTTTGTCTAAGATTTGGGTATTTTAGTTGACAAAAATGGAAAATCCCTACCTGGGAACTGATCTGAAAGGTGAATTTTTCAAATGTTTTATAAGCATGCAATAGATGATTAAAATTTATTAAAGTATTTAATAAATGATAATCATACATTGTTAAACTATCCAATATAAGAGTTATATTGGGCAAATTTAACAATGCTTTTAGATAAATTTCATAGCCTAATTTACCTTAGTAATGAATTCTCAATTGAAAAATACTTAGTGGAAGGAAAAATGATATATATGATATATGTCTAATTCCCTTACGTTCTCGGGTAATTCACACCGTGAGATTCATGTTCGGTCTCGAGACGCCTTGATGCGTCTTTCTACAGATGGTGTTTCCATTAGTCAATATTAAGCTGAACTAGAGAAAATATTTATAATAAGTGGGTGAGGGACATATATCAACACATCCCGCGGTCTCTATCATTAGTTGTAATGTGAGACAATATCCAGGCGAACTTTTGAAAAAGATAGGGTTATAATTTTTATTCTCATCATTGTTCTTCCCTACGCCAAACTTGCTGGGACAAAAATTATAAATTCTAGAATGATGGGTTACACTTACAAGAATTCATTAAAGTGGTTAATAAAATTTTGACCAAATTTATGGTAACTAAATATTATAGAAATAAGAGTTATTCAGGTGTAATATTTGGTTAAGAATGTTTCAATCCAGTGAAGGAATAACTGACTGCCCTACGATGTCTTTTATTCTAACTCACTGGAGTATTATAGCAATAGAAATCTTGAACTAATATGAATGAGATTCATATTAAATCTATTGAATTTATTTTTAATTTGAATGTTGAATTTGAATTGAGAAAGATTGCATATTTTTTAAATAACCTGTTTCATATAATTCAAACTATTGCATATTTTTTAAATAACCTGTTTCATATAATTCAAACTTATGTCATTTTCTAATTTTTAACTACCGATATAAGTCAAAAGATTTTATAAATATGTTACTTGGAAAAATATCAACTACACATAATGGTCATGTAATTTTAAATTTGTCTTCAATTTGGAAAATCTTCTCAAAAGGGTGTCGCCAATTATGAAGTGTTCACAAATTATCTTTGAAGTGATAGCTTATTTTTATCATCTAGATTATGTATCATGTGTCTGGATTATAAGATAAAGTCATGACAAGAACATATTGTATGTTGGAGTCATGAGAAGTTAAATGACCTCCAAAATAGTATTATTTGAGTCCAAGAAAATTATCGTGACTAGAGCCAATAAGAAAAATGTTTCCAAATTAGCTTGAGATGTCACACGATGAGGAATTTTAGAAATACCTCAAAGAGGAAGAAATATAAGAATAAGTAAATTTGATTTACTAAGTTCTTATTGGAAATACAGACTCACACCATGATAGTTGAATATGGATTCACTATCATAATTATTTTTCATTATAATTGAATTGAATTTCTTGGCAGATGCTTAATTCAATGGAATAATTCTACTTGTTGGCAACGAAAAACTCATCTCAATTAAAATAGTGGGAGATATTAAAATGTTACTTATTTATGCAGAATATAGTGGTTTTATCATCATAAGAGAAATTCAATTTCTCCAAACTTTATTACTAAATAATTCATAGAGTATGAATGGTTTTAATAATGAGGCATGTTATCAAAAGTTGTTTGAAAATATGTTTTAACTTTAAATAATACATCTTTTCTGTGTGTTAAAAGTTAATACATCTAAATACTAAACTGAGGGAGTGTAAGGATTAATGAATCCATAAATAAAAACAAATTCTTTTCTTCTAAAAGGATACTTGTCTTTGGCATTTAAGTGACTCTTACAGGTAGTTCTCTAAGAATTAGAGTTAAATTACTATTACCTGTCAAAATTCTTGCTTTTCATGCAAGAGTGTCATTAAACCTTATTAAATAAGGCTATCAGGCCAAAGAATTTGTTGGACTTATACATTTTGACCTAGGTGGTTTAATAACTGAAAGAGTAAGTTTGAAATCGTAAATATATCATTAATATGGTTAATGAGTATTTATGAATAGAGGTATCTTAATCTAATGCAATTTAAGTTTTATTTTCTTTGAAATGTTCAAAAGAAATTAGACTAAAGTCAAAGTCATTTAGGCAAGTCTACTGCAACATTATGATTAGATTATAAGGATTAGTACGGGAAATTTAATGTACTGTGTCTGATTGATGAATATGATATAAGATCTCAAATTTGAGCATTAGGTACCATTTGGATTAAATCGTAATGAAATAGGAGAAATTTGGTCTTGTTAAACTTAGTACGTGCTAAGTAATTTGTGAAGCATAAACATTACACTGGTGTTAGACTCACTAAGGACATGCATTAGAGATTGCAATTTTGAACATTATTTCCTCAAAAAATGTTTGAGAAATGATTTTAAGTTATGAAAGTGTTATAAAAATGTTTACGACATTTCAGTATTTGGATAAGTTGAGACGCTCGTGTCAAACTGAACCCTTGGCGAAATGAATGTTCAACAATACACCTAAATATAGGTAGTCATTGAGGAGTTTATAAAATGGTCTTTTGGACAGTCCTAAATAAAATAATGTATTTGTGTGACTAATACTGGTTTTTATTAATAATGTAAAAATAAAATGTCGCGGACCTTGAACAAGGTTAAATCATGTTGATTGACTAATTTCAAGTAAAACTACTTAAGTTAACAAGTGTTAACCATTTATTTTCATTCAAACATCAATTTCTAATTTTCATCCAGATAAGTCTTCATCATAGTGAGACAATTGTGAGATAACTCAACCTTTATAAAGGCTTACTTAAAGTCTATATTTTCATATGAGATGACAAGATGAAAATTTATAAACCGTAAAGTAGTGGGAGATTTATGAGATAACTAAACCCTTGCTATGGCTTATTAGAAGTCAAAATTGTCATAACAGATGACAAAGATTGTAGGAAGTTGACAAAAAAAAAATGTCAAAGTTATAAAATTTGAGATAAAGTAATGTACTTAATCGCAGTTAATTTTATGTAGATTTTCATTGATGGGATCAAACCCAAAGATTATGAATGGATTTACAAAAGGGAGACTTGAAAGTGTAGAACTTAGAGATAGAGATCTCCAAAGTAAGACTCTTGGCGTCAGATAAAAATCAACGCTATAATTAACGGGTGAAAATAGACTATGTGTCAATTTTCTCAGTGGTTATTTTAATAGTTTTTTGCATTATTTGATTCATTATTGCATATGAGATATTATGTCAATGTCATAAAATTTGAGATAAAGTAATATACTTAATCCTAGTCAGTTTTACATAGATTTTCATTGATGGGGTCAAACCCAAAGGATATGAATCGATTTACAAAATGGAGATTTGAAAGTGTAGAACTTAGAGATAAAGATATCTAAAATAAGACTCTTGGCATCAGATAAAAATTAGTGCTATAACTAGTGGGTGAAAATAAACTGAGTCAATTTTCTCATGGGTTACTTTAATAGTTTTTATGTATTATTTGATTCATTGTTACATAGGAGATATGTAAAAATGAATAACTTTTTTTTATGAAAAGTAGTTCAACGCATCTACACAAATTTGAGCACATTTTTCAGAGATTAAAATTGCAAAATGTTTGGAAAGTTGTGATGTACATTTGAGAAATGATTTCACAATTAGGATCTTTGGATAAAGATTTGACGCAGTATCATAACCCATGACTTTGAACTATGACATTTTTCTTGTACAGACAAGAAAATGAAAAGTATGAAAGTTTGACTATTTAACTCATTTCAAATAATTGATTTGGAGTATTTTTGTATATTAAAATTTCACATAAAGATGTTTAGGATATGTTGTTAAATTTGTCTCATGCATCTTACGTTAACAAAGTAGTTGTTTAATGTAATAATTTCATATGGAATGGTAATGTGCACCATTCTACAATGAAGTTAATATGTCTAAGGGAAAAGTTTCCGAAGACACCTCAAGTATTGAGGGGATGTAAATCTTAAATGAACTATGAAGTTCCATAGCGGAAGCGAGGACCGACCCAATTTTATTTTCATAGAACAAAAATTTTACAAAACAAACAATTATACATTAATGAGAAAAATTACAGCAATAGAGGGAGAATAGTGCTTACTCTTGAAGCCAAAGATCTTTAAGAAACCCTCGAAGCAGTCACTAACAATTCGTGAAAACACAAACACCCAGTGATGACACCATCACAAATGAGATCTCCATATTCTTGTTTGAGATGAGAATCCACACGAGGTTTAAGCTCTGTGTATTTTGGGAACATGGAATTATATTTTAGAAGAGAGAATTTTTTTTTTACAAGACGAGTTTGCAGAAATCCATACACAGAGACACTCTTTGTGAAAAGAGGATGAAGATAAAAAAAACTCTTTAAAAAACCATCCATTCATGTCTGATTGAAAGAATTAAGAGGAGGGAAGGAGGGAGTTACCTTTAATTTTGAAATTTAAATTTAAAATAAAATAAAATAAATTTAGATAATAATTTTTTATATATATAATAACTAACTTATTATATGTATATATAATTATATGTTATATTAAGGAAAATTATTTCAAATGGTAAAACTGTTTAAAATATTTACAAGATATAGCAAAATTTTCGAATTATCAATGATAGATGTTGATAGACACTGGTAGACTTCTATTAGTGTCTATCAATATCACTGATAGACACTGATAGAAGTCTATAAGTATCTATCAGCGTCTATCATTGATAGTTCTAAAATTTTATCATATTTTATAAATATTTTAGTTTATTTTTCTATATTTAAAAACAACCTTTATATTAAATATAGCACATAACCTATAATTTTTATATTGTATCAAATACAATATAACCTATAGTTTTTAATTCTTTCAATCTTTTGTGGTATTTAATATAAATCAATTTATACTAAATTTAATTATATGAATCCAATCCATATAATTAAAATTTTAATAATATTAAAATATTTATTCTCTCTCAAATAAACTTTATATTATAATGTATCAAATACATCATATTAATTATACCACATATATAATTAATTTAATTATATCACATATAATTAATTTTCTCAATTAATTTGAACAATTCAAATTAATCCAAAATTGATTCTCATTAATCCCTGTTAAGCTACAAAGGGAACCTTATGGACCTGTAGATTGAAGCTCCAATGGTACTTGAATAATTAATTAAACTCCTTTAATTAAATTATTCAACATCCATAAACTATTGGTTACTCCACTAAAGACCGACAACTGTACTCTTCGCACTACAGATATATTTTTATGTCCATTGGATATTATCAGTCAATAGCATGATGACCCTCCACATATTGCTCATAAGTACAACTGGGCCAAATTTACCGTTTTGCTTCTATAGTTACATCTATCTCCTTAAGTATCACTGATCTCTCTAATGAACAATAAGTCATAGTCCAACTATGACCAATCCCCTCTCGAGTCAAGAATGTGTGGCGCCACATTGTTCAAACCCCGGAATCAGCCCTTAAGGAAGCAATTTATCTACTTACCTAGATGTTAGAGAAGGTGTGAATTCCGTCTTGGGTAGTTGTATTCCCAGCTCCACAATCAGACGAAACCCCAAAATGGTAGGCTTATTGAGTCGACGATCTGGCCACACTCATCTATACAAGTCAAAGGACCGCCTTCAAAGGCAGGGTTCACAACTTACTCAGGATTCAGGTCATGTCACCTATGGTCATCCTAGTAAAATTTAAGTCTCTATTATGAACGGTGGTAATATAATAAGACTAGTCATTTTGTGGTCTGGTCTTATACAAACTCCTTTGTATAGAACACCCCCACTCTCATGTCTCTACATGAATGAGCAACATCAGATAATTTATAGCACTTTACAACAATTGTAACATCTACAAAGCGGGTCGTATTCGTAGTGTCACCAGGATAAGGTACCCAACCTTATTCATCTACTACAGACCATTTAGGTTATCACTTAAACATGATCTATGTGTATGTGTCTATTGGGGTTGATGCCCTAAATCTCGTAGGATCTTGTAGTTTGTAATTATATTGTACAAACATTTCATTTATTTTATAAAATATGAGATGTTTTATTTACATTTAGTAGTATTAAACCCACCAACCAATAAACTAACATCCAAGGTTATCATTTGTAGCTTAAATGTATGCACAGTCATATAGGTAGATCATGTTTAAGTGATAATCTAAATGGTCTATAATAGATAACCTTATCCTGATGACACTACGAGTATGACCTACATTGTAGATGTTACAATTATTGTAGAGTGCTACAAATGATCTGATCCTAATCATTCATGTGGAGATATGTGAACGAGGGTATTATATAGAAAAAAGTTTGTATAAGACCGAACTACGAAATGACGAGTCTCATTATATAACACCGTTCATAATAGAGACTTACATTTCACCAAGATGACCATAGGTGACATGACTTGAATCCTGAATGAGTTGTGAACTGCTGCCTATGAAGGTGGTCCTCTGATTTGTATGGGTGAAAGTGGCCAAATCCCTGACACAACAATATACCATTTTGGGGATTCGTCTAATTGGAGAGTTGGGGACACAACTACACAAGACAGAATCACTCATTCTCCAAACTCGGGGTAAGTAGATAAATTACTCCTTTAAGGCCTGATTTCAGGGCTTCAATAATGTGGGCCACACCTTTTCCTGGCTCGAGAGGGGTTTAATCATAATTGGACTATAATTTATTGTTCATTAGATAGAACAGTAGTACTTAAGGAGTTAGATGTAATTACAGGGGTAAAACGGTAATTTTGGTCCAGCTGTCCTTACGAACAGTTTATGAAGGGTCATCGTACTGTTGACTAGTTATATCCAATGGACACATAAATATATCTATAGTGCGAAGAGTGCAGTTGTCGGTCTTTAGTGGAGTATTCAATAATTAACAGATGGTGAATGATTTAATTAAAGGAGTTTAATTAATTATTCAAGTATCGTTGGAGCTTCAAGCTATAGTCCATGAGGTCCCCTTTGTAGCTTGACAAGAATTAGTGAGAATCAATTTTTGGACTAATTTGAATGGTTCAAATTAATTGAGGGAATTAATTGTATGTGATATAGTAAATTTAATCTAATTATATATGACATAATTACATCATTAATATAAAGTTTATTTGAGAGGAAATAAATATTTGAATATGGTTCAAATATTAATTATATGAATTTCATACATATAATTAAATTTAATATAAATGAGATTTATATTAAATGTCATTGGTGAGAGTATAGAAACTCCAGGCTATGTGCTATATTTGATATAACATATAGCTTAATATATATTATATGATAAGGTAGTTATTATACAAATATATATTAGATTGATTTATAAAATTAAATTAAAATAAAATAAACTATTTTAAAAATTATTTTGGGAGGGAGTTACTCTTTAATACGTGATAGTGGGGCAAGGGAGAGGGGATTTTCTTCTTCCTGTGGTGGTTTCACAAAAAGATTACAGATCTATAGAAACGTTCCGAAAAAATTTGAATCCTACCTTTCATCTCTCTCCAAATCGTTTTCTTCCAAAATAGTTAGACCCCACAAAACTTCTAGATTCTCACCCAGAGAATACTAAGGAAATCAAGTAGTGGTATCTATTATAAGGTGATAACTTGTAGAAATACAAGTTATTATATCTCTTTCATTTAAAAGAATAAGAAAAAGGTATGAAATTACAACACTTGTACCAAAGAATTCATACAAAAATCGAAGTATGCGATTATACAATTTCAACATCTAATATATCTGAATTACGGGCTAATATTGCTATCTTTATGCAGAAAACTTGCTAATGCGACCAGGCGAACACATGATCACATGAACCAAGTACCTACTGATGCGATCAAGCAAGAGCTATCGGAGACAAACATATGATCGCATATCCAACTATGGCGATGAAGCATGACATGGGCGGTGGGAGTCAAATCACATATTGAGTTGGTGGCCGACAAGAGAACTTCGTTGGAGATTCAATAAACTTCATGGAATTTAATGTGTCCTATCAACACAATCATGACTGTGAGAAAAAATAAACATCCTCAGATGCCTATAAATACCCATGCAGGATATATACAGAGAAACGAGAGAAATTATGAGAAGAAAACTCTGCTAAAAAACCTTCCTATTCAGTCATATAAATATCTTAGCGAGAACTTAGGATTCCTATGGAAGAAAAAGAGGGATACCATTGTTTGATAATCTGAGTGAAGCAATAGCCAATAGAGGTGAAGGGAGCAAGACATTGTACACCACGACTTGATTCTCTATCCATTTCTTTCTCTTAAAGTGTATTTACATTGTAACTTTGACTTTGACAAATTCAAACATCATAATATGAATACATATTCATTCTATCCTTTGTTTATCTTATCCATCACCATCATGCGTAGCTAAATTGTCTAATGGGTTGAGAAGTATGTAGATAATACTAGTAAGCAACAAGAGAAATATGCAATCAACTTGTTTTATGTATGCTTATATGCGTTACTTGAATAAATTGAAAGATTGTTCTAAGTAAATTTAATATGAGTTTGAAAAAATTTGGATTTGGAACTTATAAAACAAGAGGAGATGTTCCTTAGAAATAAGTATACCTTCTGCATATTATACTAATCGCATGCGTCTTAGAGATAAGATATGTGGCTAGATACACTGAGAAATGATGATCGTAACATTGAGTGCATCACTAACACATAATCCATTTAGTTGTTTAGGAAGTGTTAATGAAAATTCTTCTCAACCCTATCATCACATATCTATCACCAACAACCATAATTCACACTATTTCACTTAGGCATAATTTTCATCGCATAGAATTTAGAATTAGAATAACATCTCCAATCAACCCCTTGTTTGAACATTTCAATTTGCATTAAGATCGTTTTAGTTTCATCGCACATTTACAAGCAATCCCTGAGTTCGACCCTGAACTTACCAGGACTCTGGTTGAATTTGCACTTGGGTTCTACCAGATAAAATAAAGCGCTATAACCTTATAGATCTTACTCATTTCATCACATGTTACGAACGCATCATGGGGTTTCGAGTTCGTGTTTTTTGTAGAAGAGGATACATGAAGAAGATTGTCCTTCAAGGGTTAGTTCTCTCACCCTAATTCTCTCATTTCCTTTTTTTTTTTTTTTTTTGCATGTTGTACATTTATCATTGTGCATAACATTTGTACTCTATAATTTTGATTATGTGAAAATAAATTTTGGATCGATCTCCACGCTTTTGCTAAAAAACCTTCAAAGATTGCTTCAATTGGTATCAGAGTCAGATTTTGATCCCAAATTTTTATTGTTCTAGATCTTAATTTTACAAAATTGGTGGGTAGCATTCTGTATATGCTCATGTGAATGGATTATGATTATTGGATGTTTTCAGGATTGGATTTTTTAGATTTATCGCTTTCATTTACAAATTGGTTTGTAAGGGCCCCTTTTTTGGGCATTATTGTTTGCGATCGAGTCTGTAATTTAAAGTTTTGAGTCGCTCGTGTTGTTCCCGGTGTGTTATGGAGGAAAAACAAAGCAACATTACGATGAGGAAGAGATCGCTCAGTGTTTGCTAAGAGATCGCATAACATTTTCTAATAGATCGCGTAGCATTTGCTAAGAGATCTCTCAGCGTTTTCCAAGAGATCGTTGCTAAGAGATAGCTACTAAGAGATCATTGGTGGACGGTTCAGTTCAAGCGGTTCAAGGCCCGGTTCACTTGTTTCGAATTAGTTGACTATTATTTTTTAATAGTTATTTCTTTTTTAATTAATTAAATTAATATAAGTGCTATATTTACTTAAGTAATTGTTAAGGTGTCCAATCTCGGTCCAATAATTATTTTTTAAAAAAAATTATGCATTTTATGTATGATTTATATTTATTATTATATGTCATAATGTATGTCATGTAGTAAAAATCCCACCATAGGTTATGCATTTAATTTCATGCATCATTTATATTATGTTATAAGTGTTATAATAAATATAATTGCATGATTTAATTAATATAACATGCTCATACATCATATAATATAAGTGTTATACTATATGTTTGCATGCATTAATAACATTGTCATGCATCATTTATATTATAAATGTTATAATATATAGTTTTGAGAATGTATGGATAAATGTTATTAATTATTTCATTACATTATTATATAATTGTTATATATAGTTAGTAATGAAATAGAATTGCATAAAGCATGACATTACCTTAAGTAATTTATAATTGTTAAGTATGTCATTTGATGCAATTGATTAGTTTTAATTTGTTTCATTTTCTTTATAATCGTTATAATTAAATAAATTTAGAAATTAAAACCAATAATTCAGAAATATATGCAAACCTTAGGTCAAAATCATCTTTTAAAATTGTTTTAAAATATGATTCATATAGATCTCATATCGCTTTTCTAAAGAGATTAGAAATTTAAGTTTAATTTTTTAATCGGTAAAATAGGACTAAACTGATTCTTAATTAGAAGATTAAATTTGTAACAAATGTATCTATAAGGGATCTTTTGTCTAAGGCTGGTTATGTCTAGGCTGGGGTATTTGAAAAGGTGAATTAGATAGATTTATTACAAGCATGCAATGTTTGATTAAAGTTTATTAAAGTGTTTAATAAACCTTAATTAAAAATTGTTTAACTATCCAAAGCAAGTGTTGTTTTTGGGAAAATTAAATATTCACTTAGTTAAAATCAGTAGCCAAATTTTCTTAAGTTAATTAACCCTAGGTAAAATACTCAATGGGAAGAAGATGAGGTATATGATACTTCAATTTTCCTCTTCATGTTTCTCTCTAAAACTTCACACTGTGAGATCCATATGTTGGGGATGATGCATTAAAGTCTCATGTCCTGTAGTTTGTAAACAGTTTGTATGAATGCTTGTGATGTATAATATATGATATTTACTTCATTTCTTGATTTTGCTCATTTTGGATGTTTTATTTGCTTTACCAAAAACCAATAAACTAAAATTCCTGGTTGTCTTTATGTAACTTAAGCATTTATGTGGTGACATACAAGTGAATCATGTCTTAAGTGATAACCAAAATGGTCTGTAGTATATGGATATAGGAGGGAAACCTTATTTTAGTAACGCTACGGATGCGGCCCGCTTTGTGGAATAGTTACATGTGTTGTGACTTCTCACACTTGGTCTGATCCTGATCATTCGTGTAGGGGACATGCAAGTGGGAGCATCCTATACAAAGAGTTTGTATAAGACCTGATCACAAAGTGTTTAATGTCTCGTTATATAACGTCCTTCATGATAGGACTTCACTTCACTAGGATGACTATAGGTAACCTCAATCCTGAGTGAGTTGGGAGTTCCTAGCATTGAAGGCAGTCTTTTAATTTGCATGGGTGCGAAGGGCCAGGTCGCCGACTCAAACCTACCACTTTGGGAATTTGTCTGATTTAGGAGCTGAGAAACTCATCTACACAAGATGGAATTCACTCCTTCCCCGGAGCAGGGGTAAGTAGATAGATAGCTCCCTAAGGGCTGATCTCAGAGCTGGAATGATGTGGCACCACACACTTTCTCATGGCCTGAGAGGTGTT
Organism: Benincasa hispida; assembly: GCF_009727055.1. Classification (NCBI taxonomy): domain Eukaryota; kingdom Viridiplantae; phylum Streptophyta; class Magnoliopsida; order Cucurbitales; family Cucurbitaceae; genus Benincasa; species Benincasa hispida. Next base: position 64,063,925 of record NC_052356.1, on the reverse strand, counting down.
CACACATAGTTGGACTATGTTGTATGTTCATTAGAGGGATCAATGGTACTTAAGGAGTGAGATGTAACTACAGGGGCAAAATAGTAAATTGGCCCAGCTGTACTTACGAGCATCTGTGAAGGGTTATCGTACTCGTGATTGGTTATATCCGATGGACACAGAAATATATCTGTGGTAAGAAAAGTTCAGCTGTCGGTCTTTAGTGGAATGCCTAGTAGTTAACGGATGGTGGATCTCGTGGCTAAAGAGTTTAGTCAGCTATTCACATACCGTTGGAGCTTCAAACCATAGGTCCATAAAGTCTCCTTGGTAGCTTAGATACAAGTTGAAAATTAATTTTTGAGTCAGTTTAAAATATTCAAATTGACAAGAGGGAGTTCGATTATATATGATATAATTGAACTGGTTAATTATATATGATATGATTGACTAAATGTATGAGGTACATTAAGTTGGAGGAAATTGGATATAAATATGATTTATATCAAGTAGATGAGAAAATACTATGGTTGATATATGATATCAAACTATAGGTTATGAATATAATATGATTATATTTATTATTTTATTAATTGGATGGTTATGAGATAATTGCCCACCATTTTCTCCGAATTCATACGTTAGTGGGAAGTTCAAGTCAGTTTTAGTAACTAAAGAATAAAATGAAAATGGTTTTCATTTTGCAAGAGATGCATAATCGCTCACCATGTGATTAGCAATTGATCGCATAGTAATTAAGAGCCTATACGATAGCACTTACCGTTTCTAAATGATTGCACACCCGCACGCCTTTTCTCTAAACGATCGCTTACCATTTCTGAGATGATCACTTAGCGTCTGACCTAAACTAAACGATTGTATAGATGATCACTTAGCTTTTACTACATGATTGTATACCACGCACTAAACGATCAAGCACCCGACTATATGATAGTCTGTCTCTTCTCCTACTTGTTTGATCTTTGTACACGATTGCCTTTCCTCCTCCTCTCTACCAAATCTGAACAAAGCCCACCCTTTGGATTCTCACTCTGAGAATAGTAAGGGCTCCGAGTTTTGGTGTTGTCCCCGTTTCTTGGTGTTTATGCGAAGCCGTTCATGGTAGACGACGGGAGAGTTGCTGAACGATTGCCTGACGTTCTAGCGAGAGGAGTTCGTTCGCGGAGAGAGCGAGTTTTAGAGTGAAGAAAGTCTTCAACTAGTATGTTCTCTCCATCTCTTTATTTATCCTTTAACATGCCAGTAATTTAGTGTTGCTAATGCCTATTTGTATGTCTAAATGTATATGTGGAAATTTTGTCACAATGAATTGGAAAGATCCGCTTTTACATTTTGGGATGAAACCTTGGTTTGTTACATTCTTTTACATTTTCAGTTAATTGTAAAGGCCCCTATGTTTTTGGGCATAATTAATTGCTATCGAGTCTATAATTTCAAAGTTAGTTTGAGTTTTGAGTCGTTCGTGAAGAAGCTTTATTGAAAGGGTTGTTGTTCTTGGATGAAGAAGACAATCAAGCGTTGGTCAGGTCATGTAGACCATGGCGTAGACAATCGTTGAATATCGGATGCTTAGGTGTCGTTTAACGCGTGCGCACACTAGATGATCGTATAGCTCAGCACGCCTTATCGCTTAGTCCCTGACTATACGATCGAGGAGTAAAATGCGTGGTAAATCATTTACCTTATCGCGTGTTAAGCGATCGTCTAGACAATCAGGCTTCGTAGCCTCGTTGTCGTCTAAGCAATCGAGTAGCATTTGCGCTATTGTCTAGTGTGCACTAAACGATCGTTACCCAGACGTGTTTACTACATGATCGGAGCTTCACTCGATGGTTCAAGAACTGGTTTGCCTGTGAATCGGTTTGCTCGGTGGAAAATGCAATAGATAGAATTTTTCATTCCGATTTTGTGTTAGTTCATCCCGATCTATTAATCTGTGGTTTTATACATGCAATGTATGTTTATTTTATATGTCATATGATATGCACATATAGGAAAATCCACCTTAAGTTATGCATTGGTTATGCATCATCTCTTTATTATAATTGTTATGATTTAGAGAAGCATGATTTAAATTAGCAAGAGCATGCTCATGCATCATATAATATAAGAGTTATATTTATGCATGCATAAAAGCATTAACATGCATTATCTTTATATTATAATTGTTATAGTATAAGGGTGTATGGAAAGTATGTTTGCTTGGTTATTTATTTGATCTCCTATAAGAGGGTAAGGTTATTTTGTCTCTTGTCCTAATTTGTTTCTTTCCTATGGTGGGCTCATTAGGGTAGGACTCTGGCACTGAAAACGAGGGGTCACACTTACGATAAATTTTTAAGAGTTAACAATTATGGACCACATAAATGGTGGTTGTAGGTTCAGTTCCAAGAGTTGGTTTTGCCTAATGGTTGAGAATGTCTCATCCCAGTGAAGGGCACATGATCACCCCACCGGTGACGTTTGTCCTACCTCGCTGGGGCATCATTGCAAAATAGAAGTCTTATCACTTAGGGTACTTGGAAACTGTTTTGCTAAAACTAATTGGTTAAAAATGTGGTTTAGCAAAGTCTTATAAAAGTTTGTTCATTTTTCACCAACAAGTTTTAAAATGGCTACAGCCACAATCTCTTTACTTAGCACCGAAAAACTTACTAGCGACAACTATTCAAGTTAGAAACATACGATCATGACAATACTCATCATCGAGGATCTAATGTTTGCCTTTACAGAGGTCTGTCCTTCTATTCCAACTCCTAACGCCACTCGAAATTTTTGGGAGGCATACGAGCGCAAATGAGAAGGCCTGAACCTATATCTTGGACAATCTTAGTGGTGTGTTGGCCAAGAAGCATGAGCCCATGGTCTCAGCACGTGAGATCATGGAGTCCTTGTGGGGGATGTTCGGAAAACCATCTAGAAGCTCAAGCACGAGGCTCTAAAATACATCTTCAACTTCAAAATGGAGGAAAGCACCTCTCTTCGTGAACATGTGCTTAACATGATGGTCCACTTCAATGTGGCAGAGATGAATGGGTTTAGAATTGATGAGGGCAGTAAGGTTAGCATAATCATGCATTCATTGCCGGAAGGCTTCCTCCACTTTGTTAGCAATGCGATTCTTAACAAAGTGGAATATACCCTTACAACTTTCCTCAACGAGTTGCAGACATACTAATCTTTACTAAAAATTAAGGAGAGGAAAAGGGGTGAGGAAAATGTTGCTTCATCTTGTAGGACGTTTCATCGAGGTTTGACCTCAGGAACGAAGTCTGCACCTTTTACTTCTAGCTTTGCAAAGGGGAAGAAGATGAAGGGTGGTAAAGGGAAAGGGAAAGTGCCTGCTAACCCGCCACCTGTTGCCCAGAAGGCATCCGTCACTGGTTAAAAAGGGAAAATGTTTCCACTGCAACCAAGACAGACACTGGAAGAGGAATTGTCCTCGCTGGCTGAAGGAAAGGAAGGCCACCAAGGTTAAGGCCAAGGCAGACAAAGGTAAATATGATTTACTTGTACTAGAAACATGTTTAGTGTAAAATGATGATTCGGCCTGGATAATTGATTCGGCACAACTAATCACGTTTGTTCTTCTTTTTAGGGGATTAGATCCTGGAGTTAGCATGAGGCTGGTGAGGCATCTAGTTATCTTTACAGAATAGGTTTCTAGTTTTAAAAGATGTTTATGTTTTTCCTGAACTTAAGAGGAACCTTATTTCTGTAAAGTGTCTGTTACAATATAAATATACGCTTTCTTTTAATGTGGATAAAGTATTTATTCATAAAGATGGTGTTGAAATTTGTACATCTAAACAGGAAAGTAATTTATATATGTTAAGACCGTTACCCTTAAGTTCCCTCCATAACACAAAGTTGTATAAATCTGTCGTAACTCAATCTAAACGTCAACGAATTTCTCAAAAAGAAAATGTTCAACTTTGGCACCTTCGATTATGGCACATCAATCTCAATAGGATTGAGAGATTGATGAAGAATGGCCTTCTAAGTGAGTTAAAAGAAAATTCTTTACTGGTATGCGAATCTTGCCTTGAAGGTAAGATGACTAAAAGACCTTTTCCTGGTAAAGGTTATCGAGCCAAAGAGCCTCTTGAGTTAGTAATTCTATCCTTTGTGGTCCTATGAAGTGCGAGCCCAAGGTGGCTATGAGTATTTTATCGATGCATGTCCTAAGTTATGTGTTTATACTCATACGTCGATGGTCATGTGATGGAATGAAATGTATGTGTTGATCTCAAATGCAATGACCATGCGTTCCTGTCACAAGTTTTCTTGCGCTCGCGCCAAGTATAATGCGAACGCAAGTTTCTCGGGTGATCCGAGGTCGAACTCAGGGACTTGTAGATAAATGTATGCGGTGATGTGTTTGCGGCGGATGAATAAAAGAATGATGGGGGTTGTAAGCTATAAACTACTCCTACTCCTAACTAACAGACAAAACAATGGGAATATGAATGAAAGGTAGAGACCCGACAACTATTGACGCGTAGTAATTGCATGAAAAAATAGATGAAAAGGTGAGGATGTCTTCACTAAAACACTGAGCTTGACCGCAAGGGCAACCCCATCCAACGCAAAGCTATGCGATCAAGCTACACACACTTGTGCCTAATTCTAGGACGTATGTGATGTATATGCGATAGTGTTGAGAAGCCTATTTCTAAGCCTCCATAACCCACTCACGAGCTCTCACATGTAAGCGTGGTGACCACATACCACCGTATCCTACTTCTGGACGCATGCAATATCCTATCTGTAGGGTGCAATACGCTACGTAATAGCAACAGAGCTTATCTCTAAGTTCCCCATTCTTGCTCATGCATTCCAATCCGCTCTCTCAAGTTTAGATTTGGCTTTTAGGCTACTCTCCCAAGTATGCCTAAATGATGAATGATGCACTCATAAGATAAGGTAATCGCATAAACCTGGCTGACGTAAGATTATTCCTACTCTAGTGAACACTTTTTTACATTGCTTAAGACGACCAACCATGTACCTCCCGGTCATTAGTTGTTGCTGATTTTACTCATAGACAAGCATTACGTCTGCTTATAGACAAGCGTTGCTACAAGCTTCACACTAAGCAAAATAAGGTTTTCTCACAACACTCATGCAATGCACACCTCTCGGTGGTTTGCTACATCTTCATATTCCTATGCCACATGGTTAAATATGCGATACTCTAACAGTCTCACTAAGTGATGCAGCGAAAGTTAAGGAGCTAAGTAAATGAAGATGAGATGGAATCAAAGGGAATATAGAAATGCATTGATCACAAAAATATATTAATCCTTAAGCCAAATGTAAACAATACAATATAAGGAAAGAAAGAAATGGAAAGCTAGCTGGTAGCACTTTCTTGCTTCAGTAGATGTGTGTCAAGGCTACCGATGGTGCCATGGAAGGCGCGGAAGCAGACTCTCTCGAGCTCCGACTCCGACGAAGGCTCCAGTTGTCACTCGGAATGGATGAAGGAGATAAAGAACTCTCAAGCTTTCTTCTCACGCTTTCGCTGGATCACAAGGATCCACCTGAACGTAGAAACTTGGATAATGAAAATTCTGCTCAACGGCTTCTATTTATAGAGCTGAATCGCCAAAAAGCAATTAATGGACCTGCTCTGATTCTGACATTCGCGGTGCGATGGTTCTTTTCTGAATCTCTGCTGTTAACAGCGTGATAGGTGAAATGTCAACATCATCTTTTGATTCTCCTAAGGTATGCGTTAATGCTTCCATTCCACCAACCTTGCATTCATCCCTCTATTATGGTTATCATCATGTAGCTGTAATCTCCTTGTGATGACCGCATTCGCTCGATGGACGCAAGTTCTATGTGATGACCGAATTCGCTTGATGCCCGCAACTTCTATGCGATGGACGCATGTGGCTGATGGTCGCAACACCCATGCGTCGAATGTATGCGTTCGCCTTTGCGATGGAGAGATTCCTCGCATTCGATCGTCTTTACGATAGCCCGGCTTTCGCGTATGCACCTGCTTCTTACGTTAGTTACAAAGATAGGCAATTTAACGCATAATAACACATATAATGGATTAGTCGAGATTCCTGATGCCGATCGACACAAACTCGTTTTCTCAGGAATTCTTAACATATTCTCCGCATATTTCTCTTAACAGCTCTCATAATTCTAAATAAAAGGCCTAAAATGACGTGCATTTCTGCCCATTATCACACCCCCAAACTTAGAATCATGCTTGTCCTCAAGCATGCGTTATACTCAAGAAATTCTTAACTCACCTTCTGGCTTTCCTTTGCAATGACTAGCCTCTCAGAATATAATTTACTCATACCTCTGACCATGGCCGCAATGCTCTCCTCCACTTCGGCTGCTTCTTCAAAAAGATCTTTTCTAAGTTTAATTCCGACAAGCCTTTGCTCAAAATATTTTGATTCATCCCTCGCAACTTTACGTTTAGCTTTTGAGAATGTGTTCGTTCAAGACAATTCAAAACTTTTCGATTACTTATTATAATGCGACGTTGAACCTAGTTACACTCTTCATTTTGGCTTGCCCCTACAGGTGTCATGTGGACAGCCAACTTCGGTTGCGTGCTATATTCAACTCAACTCTTGTCTTGCTTGATTTGGCTTACGCCCAACAAAGGATTTGCGCTTATGCGTTGATCCTGGCGACTTACCTTCGTTTTGGCTTGCCCCCACGTGTGTCATGCGAACATCCAACTACGGGTAGGTGCCTTTCACAACTTAACTCTTATCAACATGGGTTTCCCTATTGCGTTGACAGTGGAGTTGTTATTCTTACAATTCTTTTTTTTTAAAGATGGTCGCAATGTAGTGAACGCAATTCTCTGAGATTGCTGCTACCCCCAATCTTAAAGGTTGGTAGCGCTCTCACCGTAAAACTAAAAACAAACTCAACAGGAATGCGGTAACAAATGTTTGAGCAAAGGTTTGCACATAATAAAACTTAGACTGTCAAAATTTTGAAGAAGCTATTAAAAGTAAGGTGAGCCTTGCGATGCTTCGTTAGCAGATGTGGTGAATTATACGTACCATCATAGATACATTGCAAAGGAACGCAATCAGACAAGGAGAATTTCAAGAGGATAATGCATAAAAGATAAACAGAAAAGAACTTAAGTAGAATAACGCTTGCGACCATGCCTTGGAATTCATGCAATCGAAGCCATGCATTGAAGGATGGGGAGGATTCTTTCATTGTAACTGCACACTGAGGAGAATTATTGTCGCACCTACAAGGAGCAAACGCACCACAACCAAGGAAGCAGCCGCATATCCAAAATAACAAGAAAAATAAATTAAACTAGAAAAGCAAGGTAAAGATAAGAGTAGAAGATGTCCCTGGAGAAATTGGAGTGTTGTCACCGCAAGGAGTCTTCCATGCAGGAGATTTCTCTCAACTGCTTAGATCAAAGGGCTCGCCCTGACCAGTGGAACTTTTGGCAATTGTTGGGCGCATGTTAGCCACCATGTGCTTAGAACTACCTTCAGCTCATGCGACTGATTGCTCTTCTACCTTGGGGTCAATACTGGTTTTCAGCGCATCACCTACACTTCAATATTGGTTGCAACTTGGTTGCACAAGCTACAACACTCCCAAGATAAAAAGGTTGTCTGCGAAAACTCAAAACTCAACAAAGTATCAGTTGCTAAGTCCCCGACAATGGCGCCAAAAACTTGATGACTAAAATTATTGGGGAACGCAATTATGCGATGCATGTCTTAAGTTATGCGTTTATACTCATGCATCGGTGGTCATGCGTTGGAATGAAATTTATGTGTTGATCTCAAATGCAATGACTATGCGTTCTTGTTACAAGTTTTCTTGCGCTCACGCCAAATATAATGCGAACGCAAGTTTTTCGGGTGATTCGAGGTCAAACTTAGGGACTTGTAGCTAAATGTATGCGGTGATGTGTTTGCGGCGGATGAATAAAAGAATGATGGGGGTTGTAAGCTATAAACTACTCCTACTCCTAACTAACAGACAAAACAATGGGAATATGAATGAAAGGTAGAGACCCGACAACTATTGACGCGTAGTAATTGCATGGAAAAATAGATGAAAAGGTGAGGATGTCTTCACTACAACACTGAGCTTGACCGCAAGGGCAACCCCATCCAACGCAAAGCTATGCGATCAAGCTACACACACTTGTGCCTAATTCTAGGACGTATGTGATGTATATGCGATAGTGTCGAGAAGCCTATTTCTAAGCCTCCATAACCCACTCACGTGCTCTCACATGTAAGCGTGATGACCACATACCACCGTATCCTACTTCTAGACGCATGCAATATCCTATCTGTAGGGTGCATATGCTACGTAATAGCAAACAGAGCTTATCTCTAAGTTCCCCATTCTTGCTCATGCATTCCAATCCGCTCTCTCAAGTATTAGATTTGGCTTTTAGGCTACTCTCCCAAGTATGCCTAAATGATGAATGACACGCTCATATGAATCACATAAAAATGGCTGACGTAAGATTATTCATATCTCTATTGAACAATTGCTTACATTGCTTAAACCGACCAACCATTTACCCTCCCGGTCAGTTAGTTGTTGCTGATTTTACTCATAGACAAGCATTACGTCTGCTTATAGACAAGCGTTGCAATAGCTTCACACTAAGCAAATAAGGTTTTCTCACAACACTCATGCAACGCACACCTCTCGGTGGTTTGCTACATACTTTATATTCCTATGCTGCATGATTAAGTATGCGATACTCTAATAGTCTCACTAAGTGATGCAGCGAAAGTTAAGGATGCTAAGTAAATAAAGATGGAGATGAAATCGAAGGAAATATAGAAATGCATTCATCACAAAATGTATTAATTCCTTAAGACAAAATGTAATACAAGACAATATAAGTAAGGAGAGAAATGGAAAGGCTAGCTGGAAGCAATGTCTTGCTTTCAGTAGATATGTGTCAAGGCTGCCAGTGGTGCCATGGAAGGGCAGTGGAGTAGACTTTCTCGAGCCCCGACTCTGATGTAATGTGATTTGTATGTATGATATTTAATGCTCATGATGATGCGATACTACTATTATTTATGCATTAATTAGAGATGCTCAAGTAGTATACCCTGCACTGTCACAAGTTTCCTTTTATGGAACCAAGTATAATTCCACCGCAAGTTTCTCGGTGTGATCTGAGGTCGAACACGGGGAAGTGGTGCTGGTTATTGCAGTATGTTCATGGTATATGCGACCGGGTTTTTTAATTCTTTATAAAAGTGTGTACAGTATGTAAATTACAGTAAAATAAAGGAAAGCAGTAAGATGCGATAAAACATGAAAATACAATAAACCTAAACTAGATGTTACAAGATACAGAGTTTATGTGCAAGATACTAGGATTAAGGTTGGCTGTGAAGGTTGTGCAAAGATATGGAATGCGATGAAAAGTCTTATGAACATATTAGAAAGAGAAAGATAAGTATTACAAACAACGCAAGTTCTTAATCGAATTGAAGGTACAAATATTGTTCTGCTCTTTTCTTGGCGTACACCTTTCAGTGGTCGACCGTGTTTCCCACATGTCTGTGGTGAAACAGAGTCTAACGTAATGAACGTATGGTTGCTTCCATGTCTGGAAGTATTACTTGCTTTAGTTAACGCACTCTTCTGACCTTCTTTTGATAGATCAGAATGACATTTTCACTTCTACTCTCACAAGTGAATATGTCATCTAGCATGCTTTAGCTAAACGTATTTGATAACTTTAATACATATTAAGTTCTTGGTGATTCATATTGCTCATCAAGAAGTTAAGAAAACATCATGGAGAAAGTGACTAATGGGTGAACGGAAATAGACAAAGAATGATAAATGAAATCTATCGAAACATTTAATATTTCTGCTAAGTGTTTGATACTGATGTGTGAATGTAGAGATAAAGAAAACATGGAATATAGTGAAAGAGAGATAAAACAGATACAATCAGGTGCCAAAGTCTTGGCACAAATTCAATGGAGATCTGCTTGCCGAATAGGATGGTTTTGATGGCAGGAAGAGCTTCCCTCTCAGGCTTGCTCCACCGGTAGCAGAGATCTCTGCACAGAGCTATGATCGGGTATACAGCTGGTCGGATATGAGATTTACCTCTCGGCCTTATCTCTTTCTCTTCCCAGATTTCTTCTTTTCAGCATTCAACTCAGCCTTTATCTCTCTAAAATATTACAACACTTAGCCCAGTATCAAATAGCATAATTTTCTCTAAATTCGTTGGGGTATTTATAGGAGTAGATCCTTTGACTCCAGCCATATGTTCCCCACTTGATGGTTATGGTAATTCCACAGAATGAGGGATATTATTCCTTCTGTTATGCAATCAGACCATCAATTCTGCACAACTGTTAGTTGTACACGTGTCTCAATCCTCCACTTTTTCGTTGCTCGGTTGCATCTTTCGATCATAGGTTCGCATGCGGTGTTTGTTTTTATTATCGCATGTGGTCGTAGCATAGCTCTGGACCGACTATCGCATTGCACCGTTACTTCGATAATTGTCTCTTTAAGGTTGATCGACGGGCGCAATGTGATAGAGATGCGTTGATTAGTTTCTCATGAGCCTTGAGCACAAGCGGTGACTTGGTCTCCTGCAAAACAGAGTAAAGTTTGGCTTGTCCTCGATCTTTTTGGCGTTAGTGGGTGTAATTGCAAACATTTATAATTATTGTCATACTAAGTTAATTTTCATACAATTGGCGCATAATTACTAACTTTTGGCTGCAATATCTAGATAAGATGGCATAAATAACTTTTATTTCTACAAGTTATCATCCGGCGAAGGCTCCGGTCGTCACTAGGAATGGATGAAAGAGATGAAGAACTCTCAAGCTTTCTTCCCACGCTTTTTTTTGGATCACAAGGATCCACCCGAACGTAAAAACTTGGATAAAATGAAATTCTGCTCAACGACTTCTATTTATAGAGCTGGATCGTCGATAGCATTAATGAACATGATCTAATTCTGACATTTGTGGCGCGATGGTCCTTTTCTAACCTCTGCTAATAATGGCGTGGTAGGTGAAATGTCAACATCATCTTTTGATTCTCCCGAGGTATGCATTCATGCTTCCATTCCACCAACCTTGCATTCATCCCTCTATTATGGTTATCATCATGTAGCCACAATCTCCTTGCGATGACGCATTTGCTCGATGGCCGCAACTTCTATGCGATGACCACATTCGCTTGACGCCCGCAACTTCTATGCGATGGATGCATGCGGCTAATGGCCGCAACACCCATGCGTCGAACGTATGTGTTTGCCTTTGAAATTGAGAGATTCCCCACATGTGGTCGTCTTTGCGATAGCCCGGCTTCTGCGTATGCGTCCACTTCCTGCGTTAGCTACAAAGATAGACAATTGAACACATAATAACATATAATAGTGGGTTAGTTGAGATTCTTGATGCCGATCGACGCAAACTCGTTTTCTCATGAATTCTTAACATAATCGCCACATATTTCTCTTAATAGCCCTCATAATTCTAAATAAAAGGCCTAAGATGACGTGCATTTCTTCCCGTCATTACGATGCTCTATACTAGACCAGACATAGCATGGTAATAGCTAGTAGGTATCAGTCTAACCCAGGTCAGGGTCATTGGACAGTAGTGAAGAACATCCTCAAATATTTTCGGAGAATAAGGGACTACATGCTCGTGTATGGATCTAGGGATTTGGTCCTTACTAAATACATTGATTCTGAAATTCTGACTGATAAGGACTCTTACAAGTCCATGTCAGGGTAGTTTTTACTCTTAACGGAGGAGCTGTAGTGTGACAGAACACGAAGCAGGGGTGCATCGCCGACTCCACTATGGAGGCAGAGTAGGTAACGGCTTGCGAAGCTGCTAAGAAGGTCGTCTGGCTTAGGAAATTTTTGATAGAATTGGAAGTTGTTCTAGATATATCTAGGCCAATCACCCTCTATTGTGAAAATAATGGTGCTATGGCGAACTCCAAGGAGCCTAGGAGTTACAGGTGCGGCAAACATATAGAGTGGAAGTATCACCTGATCCGTGAGATAGTGCATTAAGGGGACGTGATCGTCACGAAGATCGCTTTAGAGCACAACGTTGCTGACCCGTTTACTAAGGCTCTCATGGCTACAGTGTTTGAGGGTCATCTTTAGAGCATGGGTCTATAGGACTATCCACGGCTGGACTAGGGCAAGTGGGAGTTTTTATTGTACTGGGCTTTTATGCCGTAGTTTATTGTTTTGTACTATCTTTCGTACACCCCACTCACATTAGGACAAGTGAGAGATTGTTGGGAATGATGCCCTAAAGTCTCATGTCCTGTAGTTTGTAAACAGTTTGTTTGAACGCTTGTGATGTATAATATATATGATATATACTTCACTTCTTGATTTTGCTCATTTTGGATGTTTTATTTGCTTTACCACAAACCAATAAACTAAAATCCCTTGTTGTCTTTATGTAACTTAAGCATGTATGTGGTGACATACAAGTAGATCATGTCTTAAGTGATAACCAAAATGGTCTGTAGTATATGGATATAGAAGGGAAACCTTATTTTAGTAACGCTGTGGATGCGGCCCGCTTTGTGGAATAGTTACAAGTGTTGTGACTTGTCACAGCTAGTCTGATTCTGATCATTCATGTAGGGGACATGCGAGCGAGAGTGTCTTATACAAAGAATTTTTATAAGACCTGACCACGAAGTGTTAACATCTCGTTATATAACGTCGTTCATGACAGAGACTTCACTTTACTAGGAAGACCATAGGTAACATGACCTCAATCCTGAGTGAGTTGGGAACTTCTGCCATTAAGGGCAGTCCTTTGATTTGCATGGGTGTGAGTGGCCAGGTCGTTGACTCAAACCTACGACTTTGGGGATTCGTCTGATTTGGGAGATGGGAACTCAGCTACACAAGATGGAATTCACTCCTTCCCCGAAGCAGGGGTAAGTAAATAGATAGCTCCCTTAAGGGCTGATCTCAGAGCTGGAACGATGTGGCACCACACACCTTCTCATGGCCCGAGAGGTGTTCACACATAGTTGGACTATGTTGTATTGTTCATTAAAGGGATCAATGGTACTTAAGGAGTGAGATGTAACTACAAGGGCAAAATAGTAAATATGCCCAGCTGTACTTATGAGCATCTGTGAAGGGTTATCGTACTCATGATTGGTTATATTCAATGGACACAGAAATATATCTGTGGTAAGAAAAGTTCATCTGTCGGTCTTTAGTGGAATGCCTAGCAGTTAACGGATGGTGGATCTCATGGCTAAAGAGTTTAGTCAGCTATTCACATACCATTGGAGCTTCAAACCATAGGTCCATAAAGTCTCCTTGGTAGCTTAGATACAAGTTGAAAATCAGTTTTTGAGTCAGTTTGAAATGTTCAAATTGACAAGAGGGAGTTCGATTATATCTGATATAATTGAACTGATTAATTATATATGATATGATTGAATAAATGTATGAGATACATTAAGTTGGAGGAAATTGGATATAAATATGATTTATATCTAGTAGAGGAGAAAACACTATGGTTGATATATGATATCAAACTATAGGTTATGAATATGATTATATTTATTATTTTATTAATTGGACGGTTATGAGATAATTGCCCACCATTTTCTTCGAATTCATGCATTAGTGGGAATTTTAAGTTAGTTTTAGTATCTGAAGAATAAAATGAAACTAGTTTTCATTTTGCAAGAGATGCATAATCGCTCACGGTGTGATTAGCAATCGATTGCATAGTACTTGAGAGACTATATGATAGCACTTATCGTTTGCTAAACGATCGCACACTCGAGCACCTTTTCTCTAAACGATCGCTTACCATTTTCGAGACGATTGTTTAGCGCTTAAGCTGAACTAAACGATCGTATAGACGATCGCTTAGCTTTTACTACACGATCGTGTACCTCGAACTAAACGATCAAGCACCTGACTATACGATAGTTTGTCCCTTCTCCCACTTGCTTGATCTTTTTACACGATTGCCTTTCCTCCTCACCTCTACCAAATCCGAACAAAGCCCACCCTTTGGATTCACACTCCAAGAATACTGAGGGCTCTGAGTGGTAGTGTCATCCCCATTTCCTGGTGTTTGTGTATAGTCGTTCGTTGTAGATGACGGGAGAGTTACTGAACGATTGCCTGACGTTTTAACAAGAAGAGTTCATTCACAGAGAGAGTGAGTTTTCAAGTGAAGAAAGTCTTCAACTAGTATGTTCTCTCGGTCTCTTGTTTATTTATCCTTTAGCATCCCAGTAATTTAGTGTTATTAATGCATATCTGTACGTCTGAATGTACATGTGGAAATTCTGTCATAATGAATTGGAAAGATCCGCTTTCGCTTATAGGTACTTTTGTACAAGAGTTCCTTCACTATACTCGGCCTCAAGAGCACCTTGAGTCTCCCCCTACGTATGGTATTTGTATAGATCAATATCAAGGTGAATGGAGAGACTATTTATAGTAAGTGGGAGTGGGACGTGTGACAACACATCCTTCGGTCTTTCTCATTAGTTTGAAGTAAAGTTTCATGCACGGCCCCATGGCACCTTGAATGTCTTGCTATGGATGGCATTTTTGTGTGATGCTTCATTTAAACTCCAGCAATGGATAAGGTTACTTTAGTTTCATGTCTCAATCAATTTTTCCTTACGGTTGACTCATTCGAGCGAAACTTTAGAATCTAAAATCAGAGGTTACACTTACAAGAAATGTTAAGCGAGTTTAACAATTTCTTGATCAAACAATGGTGATTGATAGTTACAATAGCAAAGAGTTGTGCTGTCTATTGGTTGGGATTGTCTCATTTTAGTGAAAGGGCACCTGATCACCCTTTAGTGGATTTTGTCCTGCCTCACTAGAATATCGTTGCAAAATAGATGTTGCTTAGGGTACATTAGATTATTTTGCTAAAAAAATTGATTGATTTTTCTAAGTGTTTTAATGTTAAATAGATTAATAAAAATAATTTGTATGGTTTTAGCAAAATTTTTCATAATGACTTCTGCAACGCTTAATTTACTCGCCGCTGATAAATTAACGGGAAAAAATTACACGTCATGGAAAAATATGATCAACACAATCCTAATCATCAATGACCTCCATTTTTTCCTAATGGAGGACTGTCCTCCAATTCCAACTCCAAATGCTGCTCAAAATGTTCAAGAAGCATACGAGTGCTAGATAGAGGCAAACGAGAAGGCCGAACTATACATCTTAGCAAGCCTTTTCGAAGTCTTGGCTAAGAAGCATAAGCCCATACTCATGGCCCGTGAGATTATGGAGTCCCTAAGGGGAATGTTTGGACAACCGTTTGCACAGCTTTGGCATGATACTCTCAAACACATCTTTAATGCCTGTATGCAAGAAGAAGCATCTGTTCGAGGACATGTTTCTCAACATGATGGTCCACTTCAACGTGGTGGAGATGAATGGGTCTGTTATTGATGAAGCCAGTTAGGTATAGCTTCATTTTGGAATATTTATGAAAGTTTCCTTCAGTTCCATAGTAATATTGTTATGAATAGGATTGACTATAACCTGACTACCTTGCTCAACAAGCTTCAGAATTTTCAGTCCTTGATGAAAAGCAAGGAACAAAAGGGAGAGGAAAATGTTGACTCATCCTTAAAAAATTTCTACATAGGATTGTCCTCTGGAACTAAGTCTCCTTCTTCTGGCACCTAAAAGTGGAATAAAAAGAAAGGTGGAAAGGGGAAAGCTAACCCACCAGCTGCTGTCCAAAAGGGCAAGAAAGCCATGGTTTCAAAGGGAATTTATTTTCATTGCAATCAGAAGGGACATTAGAAGAGGAACTGTCCCAAATACTTAGTGAAAAAGAAGAAGGTAAAGCAATGTAAATATGATTTGCTTGTTTTGGAAACCTGTTTAGTAGAAAATGATGATTCGACCTGGATAATTGATTTGGATGCCACTAACCACGTTTGTTCTTCATTTCATGGAATTTATTCCTGACGAAAACTGGAAGCTGGGGAGATGATGCGGGTTGAAACTGGGTACATCGTCTCAGCTGTGGCAATGGAAGGCTTCCAACTGACTTTACAGAATAAATATATTTTACTAAAAAATGTATATGTAGTTTCTGGTTTGAAGAGGAACTTAATTTTTGTAAAGTGTTTGTATTCATATTGTATTAACTTCTCTCTAAATAAAGTGTTTGTTTCAAAGAATGGTGTTAATATTTGTTCTGCAAAGTTGGAAAACAATCTTTATGTTCTAAGCCCATTAGCAACTAAAGCCCTCTATAACAACGAAATATTTAAAATTGCGGTAACTTAAAATAAAAGACTTAGAATTTCTCCTAAAGAAAATGCCCAACTTTGGCACCTGAGATTAGGACACATCAGTCTCAATTGGATTGAGAGGTTGGTGAAGAACGAACTTCAAAGCGAGTTAGAAGAAAATTCTTTACCAGTGTGTGAGTCATGCCTTGAAGGCAAAATGACTAAAAGATCTTTTACTGGAAAAGGTCACAGGGCCAAAGAACCTTTAGAGCTAGTACATTCAGACCTCTGTGGTCCAATGAATGTAAAAGAAAGAGGAGGGTTTTAATATTTCATCACCTTTACTGATGATTATTGTAGATATGGTGTTGATAAAAATTGTAAAACATATATGATGCATGTCTTATGCTATGCATTTATACCCATGCATCGGTGGTCATGCGTTGGAATGGAAAGTATACATTAATCTTGTATGCAATGACCATGCGTTCCTATCACAAGTTTTCTTGCTTTCTTGCCATATATAACGAGAACGCAAGTTTCTCGGATGATCTGAGGTCGAACTCAGGGACTTGTAACTCAATAATGTTTGTAAAGTAATGTGTTTGAGGCCTTGAATAAAAGTAAAAAGAAGTTGATGGATTACACTCTACTCCTACTCCTAACTAAACAGATTGAGCGAATGGAAGATTTGCGATGAGAATTGTTAGATATGCAACAACCGTTGATGCATAGTAATGTTAATTATCTTAAGTCGCTCGAGTAATCCCAGCTCGTCACACTAACGCATCGCACACCTCTCGGTGGCCAGCCGTATGCCTATATCTTTATAGTGCATGGTTGTGTCGAGCATAAGACCGTGCCCATCTCTAGGAACAATGCATACTCTGCTTTAGTGGGTTCCACCTCTTACCTTCTCAGGAAGTTAGATACGGCTAAATAGCTCATAGACAAGCATGCCCATAGACAAGCATTGCTACAGCCTTACACCAAGCAAAGAGGATTAGCTCACTATACTCGCACAACGCACACCTCTTGATGGGTTGCTACATGCGTTCTATCTTTAGGCTACACGATTAAGTATGCGATCGCCTTTGATAACTAAACGATGAAGGTAAACAATGATAAAGATAAAGAAGATGAAGAAGATGGCGTTGAAGGAATTAAGATATGCATTGATTACAAAATGTCTTAATATCTTAGGCTAAAATGTAATGTATTAAAAAGAAGAAATCAAACCCTGTTGGACATGATTTGGTCTATGATGAGTTGCTCCCTGTTGGACATGGTTTGGTCTATGATGAGTTACACTTCCTTACCTAACTCATTTTGGGGTTTGTAGTATAGACTACAACATATATTTTGAATTGTGTTCCATCCAAGAGTGTTACTAGAACACATTTGGAGTTATAGAATGGTCGTAAGCTAGTTTAATGATTTTAGAATCTGGGGTTGCCCAACATATATGCTTAAGAAAAATCCCAATAAACTAGAACCTCATTCAAAACTATGCCTATTTATAGGCTACCCCAAAGGAACAAGAGGTGGTTACTTCTTTGACCCTAAGGAAAATAAGGTGTTTGTGTTGACAAACGTTACTTTTCTAGAAGATGACCATATAAGGAAGTACAAGCCCCATAGTAAAATTGTGTTGAATGAACTTTTCAAGGAATCTACTGAACCTTTAAGAAGAGTTATTGAAGAACCTAATACCTCAAGAAGAGTTGTTGAAGTTGGATCATCTAGGAGGTTAAATCCATCTCAAGTGTTGAGGGAGCCTCGACGTTGTGGAAGGGTTGCAAACCCCCTTGTCTGTTGCATGGGTTTAACAAAAATCCTAGTTATGTTAATTGATGAAGATGTTAAAGATCGATTGTCTTACAAGAAGGCAATGGAGGATGTAAGAAAAGATGAGTGGATCAAAGCTATGGATCTCGAAATGAAGTCAATGTACTTCAATTCAATTTGAGATATTGTAGATCAACATGATGGGGTTAAACCTATAAGTTGCAAATGGATCTACAAGAGAAAATAAGGCACTGATGGGAAGTTGCAAACCTTTAAAGCTAGACTGGTAGCAAGGGGTTACACCTAGGTTGAGGGAGTTGACTATGAGGAGACTTTCTCACCCGTTGCCATGTTAAAGTCAATCTAAATTCTCCTGTCCATTACCTCATATTATGACTATGAGATCTAGAAAATGGACGTCAAGACTTGCCTTTATGAATAGAAATCTTGAGACCATTCATATGCAACAACCTAAGGGATTCATAACCCAAGATCAAGAGCAAAAGGTTTGTAAGCCTAATCGGTCCATTAATGAATTGAAGCAAGCTTCTCGATCTTGGAATATAAGACTTGATACTAGGATCAAATCTAGCTTTGGTTAGATTATTAATGAGCTTTGTGTATATAAGAGAATCATCAACAGTTGAAGAGCTTTTCTAGTGTTGTATGTAGACGATATCCTACGCATTAGGAATGATGTAGGTCTACTGACCGATGTTAAGAGTTGGCTAACGACCCAATTTCAAATGAAAGATTTGGGAGAGGCTCAATTTGTTCTGGGAATTCAGATCTTTAGAGATCGAAAGAACAAATCACTAGCTCTATCTCAGGCATCGTACATTGACAAGATGCTTGTTAAATTTTCGATTCAAAATTCCAAGAGAGATTTATTTTGTTTCAAGCATGAAGTTATATTGTCTAAGGAACAGTGTCTTAAGAAACCTCAGAAGTTAAGGAAATGAGACGAATCCACTATGCATCGGCTGTTGGCAACTTGATGTATGCGATGTTATAAACTAAACCTGACATCTGCTATGCAATAGGGATAGTCAGTAGATATCAGTCTAATCCAGGATTTGATCACTGGACCGCTATTAAAAACATCCTCAAGTATCTATGGAGAATGAGGGACTACATGCTCGTGAATGGTTCTAAGGATTTGATCCTTATAGGGTACACGAACTCTAATTTTTAAACTGATAAGGATTCTAGAAAATCTACATCAGGATCATTGTTCACTCTTAACTAAGGAGCAATAGTCTAGAGAAGCACCAAGCAAGAGTGCATTACTGACTCTACTATGGAGGCTGAGTAAATAGCGGCTTGTGAAGCTACTAAGGAAGTTGTATGGCTCAAGAAGTTTCTGACTAAGTTGTTCCAGACATGTCAAAGCCCATCACCCTTTATTGTGATAATAGTGGTGTTGTGGCTAATTCTCGAGAGCCTCGACAAAGGCTCTGATGGCTAAGGTGTTTAAGGGTCACCTACAAAGTATGGGTCTACGGGACATGCTACATTTAATCTAGGACAAGTGGGAGATTTTGTATTGGGTGCATAACATGCCCTAGTTTATTGATTTTTGTACTTGTATATTAGTATGACTTGTATATTGTACAACTTGTTAGCTTGAGTACAGGTGGGAGATTGTTGGGGTTGATGCTCTAAATCTCACAGCGTTCTATAGTTTGTAGTAGGGTTCTATAGTTTGTAATGGTAGTGTACAAACATTTTATTTATTTAATAAAATATGATAGAAGCCGTGTCATTCGCATCGAGAGGTGGTTTAGTGTCATATGCATGTTGCATGATGACATAGCATGAACGCATCCTGGGAAGTGTTATCAATAAATTTTCTCAACCCGTTCACCGCATACTCATCGCATTTCCCGTTTATCAACTCTTTTCAAACTCCGCTGCATTTGTTTATTTTTCATCAATGCAAACAACAATCCCAACACTTTATTTATTTATCCGCTTACCGCAAAGTTTTCATAAAAATTACCAACGCAACCTGTTTTCACAAGTCCCTGAGTTCGACCCTAGACTTACCAGGAAACTCAGTGGAATTTATACTTGGATTCTACTGAGAAAACTTGAGTGCACAACGCAATTTCACCATCGCTTATTATCCATAATTCACTTCATAAAAACAAAGCATCAATGACTTTTTCAAAAAAAAAAAAAATAAATAAATAAAATAAATAAAAAATGTCTCTACTTCTCTCCTCTTCTTTATTCATGGTTTCTTCGTATATATATATATATATATATTAGACTGTCTCTTCTTCTTCCTTCATTCACGGCCTCTTTCAAAAAATTTAGAATTGTCTCTTCTCTTCCAAACGTTAGTTACTTTCTTCTTCTTCTTCTTTTTCAAATCAAAGTCTCCAAAAAACAGAGTGTGAAGTGTCCAGTTCTATTTTTCTTAAAAAATAGAGAGTTTTATTTTTTCTTAAAAAATAGAAAGTGTGACATATGTGCCGGTATCTAGCCTTTTTTTTTTTTTTTTTTTTTTTTTGCAAAAAACTAAAAAGAAAGTCTTGTGTTTTTTTACTGCCAGCCACCATTACTTTGGTACCACATTGGAATCTTTGTTTTGTCATTAAAAAACAAAGAACGGCTTCAAAACAGAGAAGAAAACTCTACAAAGCAGCAACCGTCTTCAAAATCCTAGTACGTCTTGGCTCCCAAATCCCAAATCCTAACTTTTGTGATCAATTTATTAAGGTAGTTACTAATCAAGTTAAGTTACTAATCAAGTTAAGTTTCTAATAAGTAGATGGTTAAGGACGGTATAAGAAAGGATCTGGCACGGAAATATGTAAAATTGCAAAATGATCAAGATGTTAATACATTAGTGTGTGGATTTTGTTCAAAAGTAACAAAAGGAGGAGTTTTTAGAATGAAACATCACCTTGTTGGTGGTTATAGAAATGCCATGGCATGTAGAAAATGTCTGGATCATGTGAAGGAAAGATTAGAGAGTATATATCTAAGAAAAAGGAGATTAAAGATCAAATAAATTTGATTGAAGACATTGATGTAGAAAACTATGGTATTGAAGATGAGGACGAAGATGAAGTGTGCATAAGTAATTCGAATAAAAGAGGTACACCAGTTTCAAAGAAGCCGAGACAAAAGGGTCCAATGGATGCATATTTTACACCTAACCCAGAAAATGTGGTGCAAAATAAAAAGAATGACAAAGGAAAAGGAAAACAGGCTACAACCATCTATGTTTTGGTTGTGTAAATAAACATGTATATAAATATATATATGTATATTTATATATTTATTTATTTATATTTATTTATATATAGTATGCCTCATAAAAAAAAAGCCCATGCCTTTTTGTGCACCTCGTGTCTAGGCTTCAGAGGGCTATTGCGCTTTAGTGCGCCTTGGGCATTTTAAAACACTACTCATACCTACAAAGTAGATAAAACAACAATTTGAACAAATAAATAAAAAACAACAATTTGAACAAATAAGTAAAAAACAACAATTTGAACAAATAAGTAAATCAATGATCATGTTAGCACGCAAGAAAACAGACACCAATAGGTAGAATTCTACTTACCTAAGTGTTTTAAAAGTGCTTCTCAAACAATCAAAAAATCAAGTTTTTTACTCTTATATTTTGAAAATTTTCTACAGCATAACAACGCTACCACAACAAAACAAAAAATTTACCTTGAACCTGTTCAAAGAAACAACTTCCAATAATATTCCACAACCACTTCTTCTCAATAGAACTACCAAAATTCTCAAAAAACAAATATTCAATACTTCATAAAACAAATCCAGCAAAACTTGTTATAAACTAACCAAATGTATTCAATGACAACTCAAGTAAACTAAACAAATACCTATTATAAGTTCTCAACTCAAACATCTAATTCAGAACCAACTTAAATTTAAAACACTTTCAAATTCCAAATATTTGAAATAAGCAAAATTCACCCCAGGCATCAAAGAATGTGACAACATTTTAAAGCTAGCAGAACAACAAGACCTTAAGACTTAGTTCTGGAAACAGGAATTTGATGGCATCTAAAAAGTACAAAGAAACTTCATAAAAGACTTGCATTTACAAGTAAATGATTCTTGAAGTAGTTACATTGCTACAATTCAATCCACTCCAAGGGTATTCAACTAGCACACGTGGATCTCCTTGCCAATCCCTCTTTATCCCATAAGTTTGACTTGATATTGGCAACTGCATTCACTAATGATCTAAAGAAAAATCACAATAGTATTCTTTAACTTTCAATAAACTCAAAGAGTGCATTTAGAGAAGCATACCATCTTCTTGATTTGTTTCTAACTTTTTTATGTCTTTCACGTAATATACCCAGGAAACAAGATATCAGGCACAAAAAGAAAAAAAAGAGAAAATACCTGTCGACAATTAAAATACCCAGGAAGAAGCTAGCAATGCATAACAGAAAACCCCATCTGGGAGAGAAGCCATTGGTGGGCTTATGAGGTATGGTGAAATCCATTAGAGCATGTGTTAGACTAGAAAATATGCATTATGCATTAAGCTCGTATGCAATGACCAAGCGCTCCTATCATAAGTTTTCTTGCTTTCTTACCAAGTAAACGAGAACGCAAGTTTCTCAGGATGATTCGAGGCTGAACACAGGGACTTGCAACTAAATAATGTTTGTGAAGTAATGCGTTTGAGGCGATGAATAAAAGTATAAAGACAGAAGTTAAAGGACCACTCCTACTTCTAACTAAAAAGATTGAGCAATGGAAGTTTAACTAAGAGAATTGATAGAGATACAACAACTGTTAATGCATAATAAGATGACTTCATTATGTTTGGTTGCTCGAGTAATCCCAACTCATCGCACTAACTCATCGCACACCTTTCGGTGGATAACTGCATACTTATATCTCTATAATGCATGGTTGCGTCGAGGATAAGGTTGCTCCTATTTCTAGGAACAAAGCTTACTTTGCTTTAGTGTGTTCCCCTACTTACCCTCTCGGGCAATTAGTTGTAGCTAATAAGCTCATAGACAAGCATTGCGACAACCTTACAACAAGCATAGAGGATTAACTCACTATTCTCGTGCAACACACACCTCTCAGTGGGTTGCTACATGCATCCTTTTTCTAGGTTGCACGACTGAGTATGTGACTGTCTTTGATACTTAACTAAACGATGAATGTAGACGATGATAGAAGATGATGAAGATGGTGCTAAAGGAACTAAGATATGCATTGATTACAAAATGTATTAACGTTTTAGCCAAAATGTAATACAATACAGAGATAAGAGGAGAGGTGGGAGGCTAGATGCAAGCAATCTCTTGCTTTTTCATCCGAAATGCGTCAAGGCTGCTGGTGGCGCCATGGATGAATGGTGGAGAAGTCTCTCTCGAGCTCTATCTCCGATGAAACTCCGGTCGTCACTCGAAAGGGGTTGTGGAGGTGAAGAATCCTCAAAAAGTGTCTCGCTCATGCTCTCATCTGTGATCACAAGAATCTGCCTAAGGCAGAGACTCGAATTGTCTAAAGTTAAACTCCAAGACTCAATTTATAGAGTTTAAACGTCGACGACATTGATAACTCTATTCTGACTCACTACTACTTCTGTTGTGGTATAGGAAACGTCAGCATCACCTTATCTTGTTGATACTCCTAAGGTATGCGTTCATGCTGGTTTCTCCTGAAGTGTCAACGCATTCCACCCACTTGGCGATCAATCTTCCATCACGATTATCACTCTCTGGACGCAACATTCCATGCGACGAACTAGTCTTTATGAAACTTAATGCATGCGATTACTCTTGCAGTGGTTTGAGATCGATGCATGCAGTCAATTCCTGCAATAGCTGCAAAAATGGAAGCTTTGATGCATAATAATGCATGATATAAGGTTAGTGAGGATTTCAGGTGCTGGTCGATGCAAGCTCACTTTTCCATATGAATTCAATGCATATTCTGCTTATTAGCCCTCATAATTCTAAGTAAAAGGCTACAATAGCTTGTATTTCTACAAGCTATCCTCCCAAATTTAGAATCCTGCTTATCCTGAAACATGTCTTATACTTAAGAAATTCAAAATTTACCCACTGGCTTTTCCTTTGCGTTGACCAACTTTTCAAAAAATAATTCACATGCACTTCTAACCTTGGCAGCAACATTCTCCTAAAATTTAGCTACTTCTTCTAAGAGATATTTTCTAAGTTTAATTATGGCAAGCCTTTGTTCAAACACTTTTTACTCATTTCAGGAAACTTTGCTTTTAGCTTTTTGCAATGCGTTCGTTTAATATGATTCACAGTGTTGCGATACATTATTGAATTGAGGCGTTGAGCCTGGTTACACTCTTTGTTTTGGCTTGCCCCTATGGATGTCATGTGGGCATCCAACTTCGGTTGCATGCCATATTCAACTCAACTCTTATCTTAGCTTATTTGGGTTGAGCCATACAAAGGTGTTGTTATTATGCGTTGATTTTGGTCACCTACTTTCGTTTGGCTTACATGCACGGGTGTCATGCGAAGTATCCATCTTCGGGTAAGTACCTTTCACAACTTTAACTTTTATCAGCTTGGGTCTTCCCTTTGCACTGACAGTGGAGCTTTTATTATGAACCATCTTTTTTTTTTTGAAGTAAACACCACAATGCTTAGATTGGACGCATTTTCCCAGACCATTGCCACCCCCAAATTTAGAGAGTGGTAGTGTCCTTGCCAAAAAAGCTAAAAACAAACTCGTTTAGGAATTCGGTAAAAGATGTTTGAGCAGAGGTTTACAGATAATAAACTTAAGACTAAAAAACCTTGAATAAGTTACTAAAGTGAAGTGAGCCCTGCGATGCTTAGTTAGTGGATGTAATGAATTATAAGTATCATCATGGATGCTAATCTATCAACGCAAAAGAAAGAAAGCGGAAAAAAGAGAATTTAAGAAGGATAACGCATAAAAGATAACAAGAAAAGAAACCTACGAGCAGAATATCAATTGCGTTAATACTTTAGAACTCATGCGGAGGAAATAGTCATGCGTTGAATGATGAAGAGAATTCTTCTTCCAAACAATGCACCAAGAGGAATTATTAACGTGCCATAGGGAGTGAATACGCATCACGTCTAGGAAAGCAGCTGCAAATCCAAAATGGCAATAATCAAATAAATAAACTAAAGTTAACTAGGAAAGCACAGTAAAGATAGAGTAGAAGACGTCCCTTGAGAAATTGGAGTGAAACCATCGCAAGAAGTCTTCCATGCAGAAGATTGAACTTGTCTGCTTAAGTCAAGGAACTCATTGTCCTGACCATCATAGCTTCCAGCATTTGTTGGCCACATGTTGGTTAACATGCTCCTAAGACTGCTTCCAGCTCGTGTGACAGATAGCCTTTTTATCTCGTGGTCAATATTAACTTTCGGTGCATCACCTTCACTTAAATATCATTTGCAACTTGGTCGCACAAGCTACAATACGCCTAAGACTAAAAGGGTTGCCTGCAAAAACACAAAACTTAACAAAGTATTAGTTGCCAAGTCCACAACAATGGCGCTAGAAACTTGTTGGTTTGGAAAAGAGGAGAGGAAAATATGCTTGTCTTATGTTATGCGTTAATCTCCATGCGTTGACGGTCATACGTTGGACTGGAAATTTCCAATATGCGTTAAGCTCGTATGCAATGACCATGCATTTCTATCACAAGTTTTCTTACTTTCTCGCCAAGTATAACGAGAACGTAAGTTTCTTGGGATGATCCGAGGTCGAACACAGGGACTTGTAACTAAATAATGTTTGTGAAGTAATGTGTTTGAGGTAATGAATAAAAGTAGAAAGATAGAAGTTAAAGGATTATGCACTACTCCTACTCCTACTCCTAATTAAACAGATTGAGCAATGGAAGTTAACTAAGAGAATTGATAGAGATGCAGCAACTGTTTACACATAATGAGATGACTTCATTATGTTTGGTCGCTTGAGTAATCCCAGCTCATCGAGCTAACACATCACACACCTTTCGGTGGGCAGTCACATGCTTATGTCTCTATAATGCATGGTTGTGTCAAGCATAAGGTTGCTCCTATCTCTAGGAACAAAGCTTACTTTGCTTTAGTGTGTTCCCCTACTTACCCTCTCAGGCAGTTAGTTGTAGCTAATCAGCTCATAGACAAGCTTTGCGATAGCCTTAAAACAAGCATAGAGGATTAACTCACTATACTTGTGCAACGCACACCTCTCAGTGGGTTGCTACATGTATCCTTTTTCTAGGCTGCACGACTAAGTATGTGACTATCTTTGATATTAACTAAACGATGAATGTAGACGATGATAAAGATAGAAGATGATGAAGATGGTGCTAAAGGAACTAAGATATGCATTGATTACAAAATGTATTAATGTCTTAGCCAAAATGTAATACAATACAGAGATAAGAGGAGAGGTGGAAGGCTAGATGCAAGCAGTCTCTTGCTTTTTCATCCGAAATGCGTCAAGGCTGCTGGTGGCACCATGGATGGATGGTGGAGAAGTCTTTCTCGAGTTCTATCTCCAACGAAACTCCGGCCATCACTCGAAAGGGGCCGTGGAGGTGAAGAATCCTCAAAGAGTGTCTCGCTCATGCTCTCATATGTGATCACAAGGATATGCCTTAAAGCAGAAACTTGGATGATTTGAAGTGAAGATCCAAGGCTCTATTCAATAAACCTCAAACGTCGACAACATTGATGATTGCATTCTGACTCACTGCTACTCTTGTCGCGGTATGGGAAACGTCAGCATCATCTTATCTTGTTGATACTTCTAAGGTATGCATTCATGCTGGTTTCTCCTGAAGTGTCAACGCATTCCACCCACTTGGTGATCAATCTTCCATCACGATTATCACTCTTTGGACGCAACATTCCATGCAGCGAACTAGTCTTTATGATACTTAATGCATGCAATTACTCTTGCGGCGGTCTGAGATCGACGCATGCGGTCAATTCCTGTAATAGCTGTTCGTTGCTATCGTGATTCGCTCTAGGAGTGTATTGTATAAAATAAATTGGAAGAATAAGTTCCAAGTATAAGTGATGCGTTGAGGCTTTCATGCGTTTAAGTATTTGTAATGGGTTAGTGCATTAGAGAGATGCAACAGAACGCACAACACTCCTTCTAATGACATTCAAGTTTTCCTAAACTAGATCCAAGTATAAATCTAATTTAGGTTCCTAGCAAGTCCAGGTTTGAACTCAGGGATTCATTTAAACAAACGCAAACCTTACGTTGATCTATTATAGGGTTTTTCCTAAATATATGAAAAGAAATGTGTTATTTACACTAAGTGTTGTGCCTGTGCCAGATGATACAAAATAGTTGAGTGGTGAGTGATGGATCATGCGAAAATGGAGTTTAATGTGAGTGGATGCGTCGGACTAAAATGAATGTACACAAACCAGAATGTAATGTGGATGAGATGGGATGATTTTCTTATCTTTTGTTTATGCGTTAGACTTTATTCAACACTTCTCAATGTGAATAACATGCAAAACCTATCTCTAGGATGCATGCGTCTAACACATAATGCAATAAACACCAGTAAGTCTATCTTTAGCTGTACTAGGCATCCTACTTGATGCAGCTTAGTTATTCTCTCGAATAATCTAAGTTAAAGATACGTTTACCAATTGATCAAGTCGGCTTAAGCGTTTGAAATGAGATTTTGCATAAAGTATAAATGCATTCAACATGAACAAGAAATAAATAATGGCAAAAATGTGAAGGATCAAATATATGAATTTTATAAAGAAGCAAATTGT
Source organism: Benincasa hispida (assembly GCF_009727055.1). Lineage (NCBI taxonomy): Eukaryota > Viridiplantae > Streptophyta > Magnoliopsida > Cucurbitales > Cucurbitaceae > Benincasa > Benincasa hispida. The sequence continues at coordinate 64,036,071 of NC_052356.1, read as the reverse complement.
CTTTACAAAAACAACATTTAATCAAATGAAACGAAAGCGATAAGTGAAATGAAAGTGATAAATGAGATGAAGGAAACTAAGTTAAGCCGCAGAGTACAATCTCTTGTATCTTTTTGGCTCAATTCTGTTGTGTACAATCACTTGTATAGGAAGAGGATGAAGTGTCTTTCTCAAGCTTGGCTTCCTTCGCTCCCTGACCGGCGGTGGTGGTGATTCTCAACCCTTCTGATCGTCTTGGCACTATAACACAACTTAAACTACGACTACACTAATTACAGAGAGTAAGGATCTTGATAATTTCTGAACTGAATAATTTTTTCACTAACTGCGAACTCTAGAGGGACTTCATCTATTTATAGGCGTTGGTCATATCCACTTGGTGAATGGGCAGCATTAAAGTCCATATCTTGGTCAGCATTAAAATCAATGCCCTGGTCAGCCGCCTGACTCTCATAAGCTTTTCAGACGCCGCCTACTACTTGGAAGCTTTTTAGACGTCGCCTACTGCAGGTGCCCATACTTGCAAGTGGTGATGTGACACAATCAGCCTAGATCAATGAATCTTCTCTTCGTTGAACTCCCTCCGATGCATGGCCCATGCGTTAGAGCTTTCCCTGTGGCACTTTTCTAATGTGTTAGCATTAATCCTCGTGTTGAAATCTTGCAGTACAATGCGTTAGCGCTGTGATATTTAGTAATAAAACTTATTTTGCATGAGTTTGCTAATGTTTGAATAATTCTATGCGTTTCTAATAAATGAGGAGAATTTATTATTAAAAACCTTAGTTGTTCAAACTTAAAAGCAAAAATAACTTGTATTTCTACAAGTTATCACCACCCCCAAATTTAAACAATGCTTGTCCTCAAGCATTCCAAAATAATTCTTTGTTATGTCTTTTGTCTTAAGTGTGCAGAGTTCGCCTCTCATCATATTCATTCATAAGCTTGAGATAAGAGTTTGGAAAATGTAAATCAGATTGATTCTTTTCTAAAAGAACTAATGTTGAGTTTCAGATGCAGCAGGCCTTTTATCAACAACTCCTTTCATTTCTCAAAACATTCTCGTTTTTTCTAAACCAGCAATGCGTTAGATGTTCTTTTTAAGATAATTTCTAGATAAAAAGAAAAACAATTATGAATTTTTACTTACCCATGCGTTGTTCCAGGTATCCCACTTTCATTTTGGCTTGCCTCTAGGGTGTCATGCGAACATTCAACTATGGATGAGAACCCTTCACAACTAAACTCATATCTAATATTCATGCGTTTCAAGATATATTTTCTTCATACTAGATAGAGGAGTTCTATGGGATGCATTGGTCTAGGAGACTTATCTTCGTTTTGGCTTGCCCCACGGGTGTCATGCGAGCATCCAACTACGGCTAAGTTCCTTTTCCAACTTAACTCATGCCATTTTAAGGTCTTTCTTTTGAAGTAATGACAGAGGAGTTGCGTTTAACATTTTTTTTTTATTTTGTTCCCTTTTCTTTATGTACTCGTTGATGCATCTTAACTCGGATTTTCCTCATCCCCAAATTTGGAGATGAGCTATACTCATCCCAAATTTGGAGACGAGCTAAATCCTCATTGCTAAAAAAGAAACAAAATTTCAAAAAGGCTTTAAGAGTTAGAAAGGAGTTTAAGACTTGAAGCTTACACGCGTTAGAAAGTAAACTTAAGTCTTTTTAGAGAAGTTCAGGCCTTGTTGATTTTCCTAACGCCTACTCTATACATAGATTTTATATAGTTGATATCATTGAGGTCAGGTAACGCACAAGACTTAGAAAATATCTAAAGAACAAAAATAAAGTATGCTAAGGTCAAACGCAAGGAACAAAATGATAGGAATTTCTCATTCATTTTCATAGATTCACATGAAGTAAACAAACAAGTCAAGCAAATACAAAAGAATATCAATTAAATCAAAATATAAAAATAACCCAACACCCCAAAACTCTATTGTGTTGGCGCGTTATCTCTGCATTCTTCTCTAGGGTCTTCATCCATAAAGCGCAGAGGGTTTCTAAGATGGGCAGACAGTGGAGGCAGAGCAAACATTCCAACCAAGACCTGATTAATGTACTATGTTGTATAAACGAATTGGTCTTGCATCCATCTTGTTTGCTGCCTTAGATAATCCCTTAGAACCCGATTTTATTGTTGGAGACCTTCGATGGACGCGACCAGTGGTCTGAGCTGATCACTGATAAAAGTTTTCAACTCTTCTAAATCAGCGTTGCATCGAGGTGGGGTTGGTTCTTCATTTCTTCCAACTGGGTCTTCAAAATTTGCTACGTTGCTCGATCCTAACCCAGTTGGTTCAAAGATTATTGGAGGAGGCACATAATTGGGAATTGGACTTGATGGGGGAGAAGAAAGGGAACAAGAGATGTCCTGATCCATATGAGTTAGTTCTTGGTGCGTTTGATCAGGACTCCTTTCTGGAGGGGCCAATGGCAAGTCATGGAGAGTAAGGTTGAGGATTGATTGCGCTTCTTCACCCGAAAGTTCAAGCTCAGCTTCATATTCTTCTTGCTCTGAAGCTTCATTGTTGTGTTCAACAATCTGGACGCGTCTTCTTTTGGGGGCGCGTTTTGATGATCGAGGCTTGGTTGCCACTTCCTTGGTAGGTAAGGCAGGTTGATGCAGCGAACCGTGAAGTAGACGCCTTACTAACTTTATATCTATCAAGCCATCAATATCTTCATGATCATTTCCCAGAGGATGCCCCCACATTCACATAGTGCGCAGATCAGCCATGGAAAATAGAGTTGCCCTCGTGGCTTAGTCTTGATGGCCTTGATCTAATCCCTTATTATTCTTCCAACATCTAAAGGGATGTACTGCATGATGCAATAGGTAGCCAGGACGCATTCCTTTGACAATGTTTCATCAGGTGTTGTAGGCATGATGCTCCTTTTGATTAACTAGTACCATAAATTCGTGTCTGGAGTTAAGTTCCTGGAAGCTAACATCTTTGCTCCATTTCTAGAAGTTTGCCACTTGCTTCCAGGTTTGGCTACCGTTCTTAATGCATCTTCCAATTGACTTGGTGTTGGATGCTCCAAGATGCGATTACCTTCTGCATCCGGATTACTATCAATGTTAAACACTTCGTTGATCTTGTCGGCTGAGAAGCGCACTAATACCCCATCAACAAAGGCTGTGTTCTTCTCCATGTCAAACTCGTTGTTGTAGAACATGCGAACGAGGTTGGGCCAAATACGTGTGTGCCCAATGCAGAACTAACTCCACCCCAATGCATTTATTGTTTCTATTATGTATATTGGCAGTGGGTGGTGCTTAGGAAAGAAGCCCTTTTCTACAAGTATGTCACTGAATTGACGCTTTCTTCCCGAGGTCTTCTTAGGCAATGCATCGGTTACCTTGCATTTTCCTGCTGCGTGCTCTTTGGCTTCCTTTGCCAGTTCTCTCAATTCATTTTCCAATTCCCTTTGGAGAGCCGTCTTCCTTCGCCCTTGCCTTGTGGGCTGATAGTCTTCCAAGTCCTTCTCTAGTGCATCGTGCCTTAAGCAACTCCCATGCGTTGCATCTTTAGGGCCAGATGCAGATTGCTCATCTACTTCCTCCAATATTAACTTTCTCTTCCTTGTTACTTTCTTTGATTTTAAAGGCCCTTCATTCGCGTCAGTTTGGCGTGATTGAGACGTGTCAGGGCCAATTCTCCCATCTTCTTCTCTATCTTCTTCTCTATCTCCTTCTCTATCTTCTTCTTCTAATTCTGCCTCTAGCATCATAGTGTATCGCTTCGCTTTTTCCAACTCAAGTGATACGTTAGGTGGGTTTGAATGCATCACTTGGTCTTCCTCTTGGCTTTAATTGAGAGACGTCAAAATTGCACCAAAAACTTCTTGTTCGTCCAGTCGAGCCAATTCTGCTAACTCTTCAGGGTTGCGCTCTGACGCAGGACTGTCAGAGGGGGGTATGGGTAGAGTAAATGGAGGGGTGCCCACTAGGGTATGAGGCATCCCAGGGGAGGATATGACGATGGGCGAATGAGGTGTTTGGCTCGACGCGTCTAATTCGATTGGATAAATGGTGACTAAGGGCTGGATCGAAAGTGGAGGAGGTGGACGCATAACTGGTGATGGTGCGCTGTTAAGGTAGGCTGGAAGTGGGTCATGCGTTGCACCCATCGGGGTTATGTTAGGAATGAATGGTGGTGGGGCAGGCTTGGTGTAAGGCTTAGTGGCAGCCGTGGATGATGGACGTTGCCTCGATTTCGAAGATGTTTTGGCCTTTGGCTTAGGGGTGGTTTTGGGTTTTAGTTGAAGGTTCTTGGCCGGAAGGGTTGCTTTGGTGGTTTTAGAGGGGAGTTTTGTGGGTGTCATGGAAGGTTTCAACCTAGACAACCACTGGGAAGAAGAGGTGGCTCCGCTGTGCATGGGTTTGGTTTGGACAAGGGTTTTGGAGGTTTTTCTAGGGCTCGGGGGAGGTGAAATCGAAACCGAGGACGAGGAATAGGAACTTACCGTTAGTCGTTCCTGAAGCTTACGTTCTGTTTCTGACTGTCTGAGGCGAACGACATTGTGGCTGGAGAAGCTTGAGCAAATCGGAAGGGAGGAAGACGAAGAGGCTAGTTTCTTTTTTCTTTTTCATTTCAGAGAACTCGAGAGCGAAATGAGGAAGAAGAAGAAAATGAACCATTCGATCGTTTTATAAGCTGAGAGAGGGTTAGTGGGCTGACAGGCGGTGCCTGACGTCCGTAATAAATGTGAAGCTGAAGGGACGTCTTGGGTTTCTAAGCACTCGAGTGCTTTTGTATTCTCGAGACGCGTCCTTTCAACTGGGCCATGCGTTAGACTTGAGTCTAACGCGTCCGTTATTCCCAACTCGATTATACACAACTTTTAAAAAGAAAACAAGTAAAATTTCATAATTTATGAAGGCAGAAACAAAGAACAATCAATCTTGAAAACATAGGCAGACAAAAAAACCAACAAACTCAAACGCATTATAAAATACAGATAGAAGAAGTGTCCCTGAAATATATGGCGATGCAAACGCAGGGATGCTTCGATGCGGGCCTCAATTGGCTTCGCATAGTGCGAGAGATGACTTTTGATGTTCCAGTCCATCTTCAAAGTATGGCTTCGCTCTCTGGCCATTTACTTTGAATGCGTTGGTGCCATCTTCTCGTGTTAATTCCACTGCTCCATATGGAAATATTGTCTTAATGATAAAGGGTCCTGACCACCTGGATTTTAACTTCCTTGGAAACAAACGCAAACGTGAATTGAACAATAGAACTTTTTGGCCAACAACAAGTTCTTTCTTACTGATGCGTTAGTCATGCCAACACTTTGTCTTCTCTTTGTATAGCTTGTTGTTCTCGTACGCGTTCAATCGCCACTCCTGAAGCTCATTGAGCTGAAGTTTGCATTGACCGCCCACGACGTCCAAGTTCATGTTTAGCTTCTTAACTGCCCACAATGCCTTGTGCTCCAACTCTAAAGGTAAGTGACAAGCTTTTCCAAATACAAGAGAGTATGGAGATATACCTAGAGGGGTTTTGTAAGCAGTCTTGTAGGCCCAAAGAGCTTCATCCAGCTTCTGTGCCCAGTCCTTCCGCGTTGCATTAACGACTTTCTCCAGGATAGATTTGATTTCTCGATTGGATACTTTCACTTGACCGTTTGTTTGTGGGTGGTAGGCAGTAGCGATCTTGTGCCTAACACTATATTTTGCAAGTAATTTAAAAATGATGCGATTAATGAAGTGCGTACCTTCGTCGCTTATCAGGGCTCTTGGCGTTCCAAATCGCGTGAAAATGTTCCTGGTAAGAAACTTGGAAACAATGGACGCATCATTCCTAGCACAGGCTACTGCTTCTACCCATTTTGACACATAGTCTACTACAAGTAGGATATACTGTTGGCCGCAGGACAAGGGAAAAGGTCCCATAAAATTGATACCCCAAACATCAAACAACTCAACTTCGAGAATATTGTTCAAGGGCATTGCGTCTCTTGAAGAAATATTTCCGATGCGTTGGTAGGGGCCACAATTACGAACAAACTCCCTCGCGCCTTTAAAAAGGGTGGGCTAGAAGTATCCGCTTTGAAGGATCTTTGCAGTGGTCCTCTGCTCACCGAAATGCCCTCCGTAAGGAGAGTCATGAAAGTGTCTCCTCCTCCGGAACGCATCAACGCATTATGGAGTCAGGGCTTGCTTATAAAGAAACAGTTCATCCCAAAAGTAACATTTGCTGTCATGCACTAATCATTTCTTTTGCTGAGAGTTGAAGTTCCCAGGGTATTGCTTGGTGGTTAAATAATTGACTATGTTCGTATACCAAGGTTCCCTACCTTCAACTCTGAACAGGCTTTCATCAGGAAATGCATCCTTGATTTCACTTTCTTGATCTTGCATTTCTTGATTTTCTAGCCTAGACAGGTGGTTAGCCACCTGATTCTCTGTTCCTTTTCTGTCCTGGATATCAATATCAAACCCCTATAATAGCAGCACCCATGTTATCAATCTTGGCTTCACATCCTTTTTGCTCATCAGGAACTTTATGGTTGAGTGATCGGTATATATGGTGGTTGAGGCACCAACTAGGTAAGATCTAAAATTTTCAATACCAAACAAACATTTATTTTTTAGTGGTGGTGTAGTGTTCCTAAGAGTCATTTAGTGTTTTGGACGCGTAAGAGATGGGATGTATCAAATTACCCTTCTTCTGCCCTAACATTGTTCCTACTGCCACATCACTCGCGTCGCACATAAGAATAAAGCACTACGTCCAGTCCGGTGCTATTAGTACTAGGGCTGTTGTCAACGCATACTTCAAGTTTTCAAACGCGTCAGTGCAGTCTTCATTAAAATCATAGGGCCGATTCGCCTCTAGTAATGCGCTTAGAGGTCGCGTAATCTGAGAGAATCCTCTAACGAACCGTCTATAGAAGCCAGCATACCCTAGAAAACTTCATAAAGTTTTAACATTTGATTGTGGTGGAAGTTTTGCTATGACATCTATTTTGGCTTCATTTACTTCCAGGCCAGCCTTAGATACTTTGTGGCCTAAGACAATTCCTTCAGTCACCATGAAGTGACATTTCTCCCAATTCAGCATCAAGTTTGTTTCCTCGCATCGAGCGAGGACGACCTCCATATTATCTAGGCATGATTGGAATGAGTCTCCAAAGACTGAAAAATCGTCCATGAAGACTTCAACGGTCTTTTCTAGGAAGTCAGAGAAGACAGCCATCATACATCTTTGAAATGTCCCAAGTGCGTTACATAGTTCAAAAGGCACGCGTCTGAATGCAAATGTTCCAAAGGGACAAGTAAATGTTGTCTTCTCCTGATCTTCCGGATCTATCAAAATCTGGTTATAACCAGTTTATCCATCAAGAAAGCAATAAAATTCTTTGCCCGCAAGTCTGTCAAGCATTTGATCGATGAAAGAAAGGGGGAAGTGGTCTTTCTTAGTTGTTGCATTGAGCTTCTTGTAATCCATACAGATGCGCCAGCCTGTGACAGTCCTCGAGGGTATGAGCTCATTATTGCTTTGACTATCACAGCCATTCCTCCTTTCTTGGGAACGCATTGGACTGAGCTTACCTAGCTATTGTGGATATAGGATAAATAACTCCCACGTCCAACCATTTTAAAATTTCTTTCTTGATCACTTCTTTCATTATGGGGTTCAGCATTCTTTGAGGCTCGATTGACCCTGACTTCCCTTCTTTCACCCTAATCTTATGCATGCAATAAGATGGACTAATGCCACAGATATCCAAAAGTATCTAACCTATTGCCCGCTTGTGCTTTTTCAGCATCTGCGAGAGAGATTGGTTGTTAGGCTCTGTAAGATTTGCAGAAATGATCACAGGTAAAGTGTTGTTGGTTCCAAGGAATGGGTATTTCAGGTGTCCAGGTAACTGTTTCAACTCGAGTTCTGGTGGTTCCTCAAGTGATGGACGCATTGGTTTTGNAACTCGAGTTCTGGTGGTTCCTCAAGTGATGGACGCATTGGTTTTGTCCGCTGCTCACTCAGACTTGGCGGCTTTGATTCTTTTAAGTTCTTCTCCAACGCGAGGACCTTACATACATGGGTCTCCTCTTCAGGCAACTCAATACTGTTTAGTTGTCAAGCTTCATTATCTGAGAACTTTAATGCATTGAGCACATTCAACTTCACCTCTTGATTATCTACGCGCATAGTCAATTCGCCTTTATGCATGTTAATTAAAACTTTCCCAGTAGCTAGGAAGGGGCGTCCAAGAATAATTGGTACCTGCCTATCCACTTCATAGTTCAAGAAAATAAAGTCTACTGGGAATATGAAGTTGTCAACCTTTACCAGAACGTCTTCAATCTTTCCTTCTGGGTACTTAATTGTTCCGTCAGCAAGCTGAAGAGTAACAAAAGTGGGTTGTGCTTCGCTAATTCCCAGTTTCTTAAAAATTGAGAATGACATGAGATTAATGCTGGCTCCCAAATCGCACAACGCATGACCCACATCCAATCCTCCTATCGAGCAAGGAACTGTGAAGCTCCCGGGGTTCTTCCGCTTCTTTGGTAGACTATTGCTTACTAATGCGTTGCACTCTTGCGTTAGCGTGATTACTTCATTCTCACCGACTCTTCTTTTCTTTGTCAATATGTCCTTAAAAAATTTGACATATGTTGGCATCTGCTCCAAGGCCTCTATAAGTGGAATGTTGATATTTAACTGCCTTAGTAGCTCAAGAAAGCACTTGAACTGTTGTTCATCATTCTTCTTCATCAGACACCTAGAGAATGGTGCGTTCAGCGGCACCTCAGGCTTTCCCCCATTAGACGTACTAGTTTCTGAATGGCTTATAGTCTCAAGCGTTCTTTCTTCTTGATCCATTGAACGTGTGATGTGTTCTTTCGAAGGACTGCTGTTTCTTGGATTCATTCTTCTTTCTTCGAGAACTTTTCCACTTCGCAACGTCACCGCGTGACATTGCTCCTTCCCATTGTTATTCCCAGGTGTTTCTGTGTTACTAGGTAGAACTCCAGGCTACCTACTTTTCAACTCGCTCGCTATCTGCCCTACCTAGATTTCCAGGTTCCTGATAGACGATGCCTGGCTTTTCAGCAGTGCGTCATTTTGGGCTATGTATTTCTTCAATAGGTTCTCAAGCGAAGATCCTATGCTTGACGCCTGTCCTCCTCTATTAAAGGGCTATTGATGTGGCTAATGCATTTGTTGAAATGTAGGTGGTGGTCCATTCCTTTGTTGTTGGTTCGCCCCTGGGTGGTGCTCCTGATGATTTTCTCCTGTCCAAGAAAAATTTGGATGGTTTCTCCATCCAGGATTATATGTATTGGAAAATGGGTTGTTTTTTATGAATCAAACTAACTGAGGATTTTGTGGACAATCAGCATAGGAGTGAGGATCTCCATAACCCACACAGCTAACCATGGGCTGGCTAAATGCTTCTACCTGATTCACCTTCTACTGATTTGATGCATTTCCTAGCGTTATGTTCTACAAAAGGTTGGTCATTGTAGCCACTTGTGCAGAAAGTGTGGCTATTACGTTGGCATCGATAGAATTAACGTTCTGAGATCTTTTCTTCCTGTTAGTTCTTCCATCATACGTATCGCCCACCCATTCCATGTTGTGTTTAGCAATGCGGTCTAATATCTCTTTAGCCTCAGTTTAAGATTTGTCCATAAGTCCACCAGTTGCTGCTACATCTGCTGCCATCTGCGATGCTCTATTCAATCCTTCATTAAACTGTCTCCATTTGGATAGTTAGTGGTAGTCCATGGTTCGGGAAATTTTTGACTAAGCCCTTAAAACGCTCCATGCGGCGCTTAAGGTCTACACTTCTTCTTATTCAAAGTTCATAATCTCTCGAACCTCCTCGCGTTGGTGTTAGGTGGGAAAGTATTTTTTGCATAAATTTTTCCATCAACTTCTCCCAGGTGGTGATTTCACCAGGCTCTAGTGAGCTCACCCATTATTTTGCGTCATCACGCAAAGAATAGGGAAACAAGGACAGCCTGATCGCCTCTGGTAATTCCAGGAATCACAAATGAATTACACATTTTCAGGAAATGCTCATGTGGGCGTGAGGATCTTCACCATGACCACCCTCAAATTGTCCAGCAATCTGGAGCATTTGAAGCATTACAGATTTCATCTTGACCTTGGTCCGTCTGGCATTGGGTAGATGATTCCTAGAGAGAAATCATATAGTACAAGGGATGCGTACTCTCTTATAGGACGCGTGCTGCTATTCGCCATTAGGGTTGGATTCTGTGCAGCATGAGCTAGTTGCTGATTTGCCTGTTCTTCCGCCATTGCTCGTTGCCTGTTCTATTGTCTGAGAAATTGCTGCCTCAACCTTTGACGACGGTTAGATTGGTTCCTACGCCGGAAGGTCCTTTCAATCTTGGGGTCGTATATGAATTCAAGAGTGCTCTCCCTACTCATAAACGTTCACAAGCTTAGGCTTACCTTGTAGTACTCCTTCGACCAAAGTGTTCTTACAACAGATACAAACAAAATTTCTGGTTAGTTTTGTTTCTGAATCCCCGACAGTGGTGCCAAAAACTTGTTCGTTGCTATCATGATTCGCTCTAGGAGTGTATTGTATAAAATAAATTGGAAGAATAAGTTCCAAATATAAGTGATGCGTTGAGGCTTTCATGCGTTTAAGTATTTGTAACGTGTTAGTGTATTAGAGAGATGCAACAGAACGCACAACACTCCTTCTAATGACATTCAAGTTTTCCTAAACCAGATCCAAGTATAAATCTAATTTAGGTTCCTGGCAAGTCCAGGGTCGAACTCAGGGATTCAGTTAAACAAACGCAGACCTTACATTGTATCTATTATAGGGGTTTTCCTAAATATATGAAAATAAATGTGTTATTTACACTAAGTGTTGTGCCTGTGCAAGATGATACAAAAGAGTTGAGTGGTGAGTGATGGATCATGCGAAAATGGAGTTTAATGTGAGTGGATGCGTTGATCTAAAATGAATGTACACAAACCAGAATGTAATGTGGATGAGATGGGATGATTTTCTTATCTTTTGTTTTTGCGTTAGACTTTATTCAACACTTCTCAATGTGAATAACATGAAAAACCTATCTCTAAGATGCATGCGTCTAACACAGAATGCAATAAACACCAGTAAGTCTATCTCTAGCTGTACTAGGCATCCTACTTGATGCAGTTTAGTTATTCTCTCGAATAATCTAAGTTAAAGATACGTTTACCAATTGATCAAGTCGGCTTAAGCGTTTGAAATGAGATTTTGCATAAAGTATAAATGCATTCAATATGAACAAGAAATAAACAATGGCAAAAATGTGAGAGATTAAATATATGAATTTTATAAAGAAGCAAATTGTCTTTACAAAAACAATATTCAATCAAATAAAACAAAAGCGATAAGTGAAATGAAAGCGATAAATGAGAAGAAGGAAACTGTGTCAAGCCGCAGAGTACAATCTCTTTTATCTCTTTGGCTCAATTCTGTTGTGTATAATCACTTGTATAGGAAGAGGACGAAGTGTCTTTCTCAAGCTTGGCTTCTTCCACTCCCTAACTGACGGTGGTGGTGGTTCTCAACCCTTCTGATTGTCTTGGCACCACAATATAGCTTAAACTACGACTACACTAATTATAGAGAGTAAGGATATTGATAATTTCTGAACTGAATAATTTTCTCACTAACTGCGAACTCTGGAGGGACTTCATCTATTTATAGGTGTTGGTCATGTCCACTTGGTGAATGGGCAGCATGAAAGTCCATATCCTGGTCAGCACTAAAGTCCATGCCCTGGTCAGTCGTCTGACTCTCGGAAGCTTTTTAGACGCCGCTTGCTATTTGGAAGCTTTTCAGATGTTGCCTGCTGCAGGTGCCCATACTTGCAAGTGGTGATGTGACACAATCAGCCTAGATCAATGAATCTTCTCTACATTGAACTCCCTCTGACGCATGGCCCATGCATTAGAGCTTTCCCTGTGGCATTTTTCTAATGCGTTAGCGTTAATCCTTGTGTTGAAATCTTACAGTACAATGCGTTAGCACCGCGATATTTAGTTTTGAATAATTCCGTGCGTTTCTACTAAAAATGAGGAGAATTTATCATTAAAAACCTTAGTTGTTCCAACTTAAGAGCAAAAATAACTTGTATTTCTACAAGTTATCAATAGCTGCAAAAACGGACGCTTTAATGCATAATAATGCAGGATATAAGGTTAGTAAGGATTTCAGGTGCTGGTCGATGCAAGCTCACTTTTCCATATGAATTCAACGCATATTCTGCTTATTAACCCTCATAATTCTAAGTAAAAGACTACAATAGCTTGTATTTCTACAAGCTATCAATTTTTAAGAAAAATCCAAATAGAAGTACAAAACAAAGGAAAGGAAAGGAAAGAAGTTTTATGTTTGTCACAACTTCTATAGATATAATGTATAGCAATGGACTTTGAAACAAATTAAATAAATCCTTATTTCTAAGTTTCATGTTGAATGTTGTTGCTATTATAGGAAAATATTTGCTTGGGAACACATAAGATAGACATGACAAGATAAGATATCATTTCTCCATATCTTATCAATATTTTGACGACCATGATGATGAAAAGAAACATCCTTATTCCCTTATACTAGCAAAAATAAGCTAGCATTTAGTAGGAATTCTCATTGTGATATAGCATTTTCTTTGGTCCCAATTTCTAAGCTTTTCTATATTGACTTCCATAATTATTCATGAATATTTTGGTATAACTAAGCATAATAGTTATTAAGAGTACCTTTGCGTCTCATTTGGAAAAACTCCTCATTAGTGAATCGAGAACAAAGCACCTGCAATGTAACTTTAAAACATCAATTGATCACTATAAAATATGTGCAATATTATCATGTAATTAATAGTAACCTAAGAGTTCGTCAAATACATATATCTCAAATAGTACCATTAGAATTGGTCTTAAAGAGTTCATCAGAGATAATATAATAAAATGGATAGGAAGCAGACACTTATAGCTAGAAATCAAAACTCAATCTCTCTATATATAAATACTGGAATCTGACAAGTAAGGCAACATACACAAGATTAAGAAATTATTCCTCTTCAAAAGGTTCAATTATTCTACATGAAGTTCTGTTAATTACCTCAGACTACTTAATGTTGAAAATTGCAGTGATGGTATTTTCTCATTTGCAAGGCTTCACACACAAGCTGGAAATCTTCTGATATTCAGATAAATAGCACATCGTTGAACAATACAACCAAAATCTTTCGATTAGAAAAGAAATTAAACTTACGAATCAGAAGAAAAATGGAAGAGAAATAAGTGCACCCATTAATCATACAAGATGAAATCAACAACTTGGATGGAACCCCAACAAATCTAAGTAGGAAAACAATCAGTAAAAAGAAGGGAAAAATAGTATGTTAATCACAAAACAAGATGAAATTAAGAACTTATTTATAATATGAACAAATAAGGAAAAATCAGTAAAAAGAAACCTCAAAAGAATAGATCTAAGCGAAGATCAGGGCTAGAAGAACAGGTGAAGCAAAAAGATCCGAGCAGAAAAATGATGGAGCAAATGGATCTAACGACCAAAACGAGCTGGACAACAAGCTAAAGAACCCAACAATAGAGCTGGTCGACTAGATCTGAGCAAGCTGTGAACGACGAGCTACACGATCGGAACAGAAACGAATGGTAATGCTGGACAATGACAATGCTGAACGACAACGACCCATGACGAGTTAGTGATAATCGCCAGCAACCCACCTCTACAGATCGGAAAAGCCCACGATGCGGACAACCTGAACGTCGGCGACCCACCTCTATAGATCAGAAGACCCACAACTAAACTACCAACCATGACGATCAGAAGACCTCTTTAGACTACCAACCACGACAATCGGAAGAACCGGATGACCCAAATGCTGACGACCCACCTCCACAACGAATGAGCAGGATGGTGAGCTGAACTACCAGATCTGATGACCGACGATTGACCTCCATCTGATGACCAGCCAGATCTGGACGACAAGGAGAAGAGAGGGTTTGTTAAAGAGAAGTGAAAAAGGAGAGAGAAGAAAGGTAGTGAAATGAAAGAGATATTTTTTTTTATTAAAGTTAAAAAAATTAATGGGGACCTTTAATGTCAATTTTAAACCGACATTATAGCCTATCCTTAATGTCGGTTTAAAACCAACATTAAAGATCCATTTTTGTTAACCAACATTAAACATCCATTTCACTTTTTCCAACCGACATTAAAGCCCAAAATTCTTGAAGTGAAAGGAAAATAAAATTAAAACGTGTATTTGTTTATTTAGTTCATCTAACTTTCTTTATTGGTGAAAGAAATGGGAGGATAAATTCATTGTTGATAATTGCTTAGAGAGTGTCTGGAGTAAGGAGTGCAGTTGTTTTGTCTCAAAAGATGTTTAGTCGTGTAATTTTTGGTGACGAGAGTTGAAAAGTCATGGAATTAATGTTTTTTAGTTATGGGTCTACAAACTACTTGGGTCAAACATACCCTTAATTAATACAATCCACGAACTTATTCTAATTAACATTGGAAATCTATAGATATAATATTGAGACTTTGTTAAGAGACTCTATTTTTAATTTAACATCACGTTGGTCGTTTTCTATATTTAATTTGAATAATTTATTTTTCTGGATAATTATTTTAAATGACAAAACATTTTGTGAATTCTTGATGCTTGATTTTATGAAGTGGAAATGTGGATGATATGCGTTGATGAAATTGCTTTGTGCACTCAAGTTTCCCCAGCAGAATCCAAGTGTAAATTCATCTGAGTTTCCTGGTAAGTCCAGAGTCAGACACAGGGACTTGTGAAAACAGATTGCATTGGTAATTTTTATGAAAACCTTGCAATAACCAAGTAAATAAATTGTTGGTTTGTTGTTGATTGCGTTAATGAGAAAATAAACAAATGCGGCAGATTTGAGAAAAGGCAGTTGTATGGTAGATGCAATGAGTATGCGATGAACAGGTTGAGAAGATCTTTAGCTAGCGTTACTTAGGAATGCGTCAGACTATGCGATCATGTTACCACCATACATCACAAGTCATTTTCCAATGCAAATGTGATGCTCCTAAGTCTAGGACACATACGTTGAATGCAAAAGTATCCATAGAGCTTATTCCTAAGTCTCTACTCTTGTCCTATGTGATGATACAAAATGCAAGAAAGCAAGGTGACCGCATACAATCATATCCTATCTTTAGGATGCATACGATATGTTAATAACAAATAATGTTCATTCCTAAGCTCCTATCTCTCGATTATGTGTTCTAATCTGGCTCTTCCGAGCCTAGATTCTAACCTAACCTTTCCAAGTCTAGATCTTGTCCTTAGACACCCTCTCGAGTATCTCTAATGGACGAATGAAGCATACATAATACAAGATAATTACAAAGAATGAAGATTCCCTAGTTGTGCTAGCTAAATGCTTCTCAACCCATTCAACCGATTTAGCTACTCATGCGTAAATAACAGAGAGCGAACAAATATAGAGAAGGAAATTCCATTTTTATAAATGAGTTTAAGTACAAAATAACAATGGAAGTTAGAGGTAGAGAGCTTGGTAGCAATTCCTTACTGACCGAGGCTTTTACACTGAAATCTCTATTTAGTTCTAAAGATGTTCTTGCTCCCACAGGCGTCGACCCTCTCTCTGCCCTTGAAGCTTCTGACACTTTCCTAAGCTTACCGGAACAATCTGCCGGCACAACCTCCTTCCTCGCTTCCACCTTAAAATGAAAGAAAGCTAAGAACAAAGATGTATGAATTAGAGAATGGTGAACTGATCAACTCATCAACCCCTTTTCTGAAGAATGCCCTTGGTATTTATAGAGCATCCATGGCGAAAGGCGGTTTCTCTCTCATGGTTATACAGATGGGACGACTTTAATTCCTGACTGACGCGTCGAATAATTGTCCCAAAAGCTGATTATACTTTGTGATCGTTATCGACTGTCAACTTAATTCGGATTCGACTGTCATAAGCTTTCTGTTCCATCGCGCTTAATGTTCACGTCCATGGTGGCTTTTCTCTCTTTTCTTTGTCCTTTGAGATCTTTACTGCCTTAATCCGGAGTTTTTCCCCATGAATGCTCATTCAATTTCCCCCTTGCGTACATCAATTTGAGCACGACCGGTTGACAGGAATGGTCGTCCCAATATGATGGGCGCATCTTCGTTCGCTTTATAATACAAAATGAGGAAGTCTACCGGCAGGATGAATTTATCAATTGAGATTGCGGCATTTTTCAACTCTCCTTCAGGATGTATTTGAGATCTATCCGCGAGCAGGCGAGTTTCCTTTGTGGGCATGAGTATGCCGACATTCAATTGTTTGAAGATTGATAGCGACATTATGTTTATACTTGCCCTAAGATCGCATAGTGCTTGGCCACTGTAAGTCCCTCCGATAGAGCATGGTATCCTGAAGATTCCTGGGTCCCATTAGGTGGAATCATAACATTTTGCGTTGTAGCCACTATTGTGATATTTTCTTCATCATTTTGTTCCTCTTTCAATCTTTGCGGAGCTACTGGTGGTTGGGCTTCTTCTGTCTCAAGATCTAGAGGCTTAAGGGTGGATGCAACTTCAAGGTTTAATTTCTTGGGCTTCTCCAAACTATAGGTCAATGGGTCCTCGGTTGTCACCGTATTCAAGTTGGTTGCAATGGGCTTCTCCCCTACTTTCGTAGTTATGTTGTCGCTTAGCAAGGAGACTACTAAGCATTGTTCCTTCCCGTTACCCCCAGCATTGCGAGGGAGCTTAGTTGAGCTAGGCAATGCTCCTTGCGGTTTATTTTTCAGCTCGCCCGCAATTTGTCCCATTTGAATTTCGAGATTTCTAATGGACGTAGCTTGATTTTGAAGCACAGATTCATTTTTTTCAATGTATTGCTTCGGTAAGCTCTCTAAGGACGAAGATTGCGGTGATTGTGAGTTGCTAGTTTGGCTATGCGCTGGACCATTGTTTTGCGGGAAAAATTTGGGTGGCCCTCCTTTTTTATGCCACAGGTTGAAAGCTTTGTTGTTGATTTTTCCACGCAAAATTTGGGTGGTTTCGCCACCCGGGGTTATATGTATGGGAATAGGGATTATCTCTTATGAAGCATACCGACTGCAGGTTTGTTGGGCATTTTTCCATTGGGTGAGCATCTCCACGAATGACACAACTTGCGTTCGTTTGAGTAATTGCGCTGATCTGCCCTTTCTTCGCTCCCGTATTATTAATTGCGATGCCTTGTATCAAAATCATCATCGCAGTCATTTGATTTTGCAGGGATGTGATGGCCCCATTGTTTGCATCATTAGCAGTCTGCGAAGAGGAAATCTCCATTTGTAGAAAATCTATTTGTAGAAAATCAAAACGGTAGAAAATCTCCATTTGTAGGAAGTGTGGTAAGCCATTGTGTGGACAGTGTCTTACCAGCCACTTGAACCTCGCCCAAGCATCGATGAGCGATTCGTCATCTTCTTGTTCAAAATTTGTTATTAATTTCTGTCTCCTAGCATTCTCGGTTGGTGGGAAATACTTCTTCATAAACTTTTCCACCACCTGTTCCCACAAAGTTATCTCCCCTGGTTCAAAGAATATGCCCATTTCCTCGCCTAATCACACAAAGAAAATGGAAACAGAGTTAGTCAAACTTCCTCGGTTGAGATATTCGGGAACACAAAAGTGTTGAAGATTTCTATGAAGCTCCAGAGGTGGGCGTGCGGGTCTTCACCACGCCTTCCTCCAAACTGGCCAACAGCCTGGATCATCTGCAACATTACCGACTTCATTTCAAACCTCGATCAATCTAATGCCGACCTCATGATTCCTGGAGAGAAATCGTAGAGTTTAGGTGAAGCATAGTCCCGGATGGATCTATTGTGGTCATTTGCCAGAAGGATGGGGTTGGCCATTATATTATTCGCGTTAGCGGCCCTTGCGTCCGGTTGTTTCGCCATTCTTGGTGTTCTTTCTTGTTGTTGTTGGCGGTTTCTTAATCTTCTTCTAAATGTCCTCCCAATCTCCGGGTCGTAATTCGCCAGAGATTGAGAGTCTGCAAAGAAATAAAAAAAATTACCGTTAGCACTCTATTTTGCCGAAGTCCCCAGCAACGGTGCCAAAAACTTGATGCATGATTTTATGAAGTGAAAATGTGGATGATATGCATTGATAAAATTGCGTTGTGCACTCAAGTTTCCCCAGCGAAATCTAAGTGTAAATTCCTCTGATTTTCTTGGTAAGTCCAGGGTCGAACACAGGGACTTGTGAAAACAGATTACGTTGATAATTTTTATGAAAATCTTGCGGTAACCAAGTAAATAAATTGTTGGTTTGTTGTTGATTGCATTAATGAGAAAATAAACAAATGCGATGGATTTGAGAAAAGGAATTTGTGTGATAGATGCAATGAGTATGCGATGAACGGGTTAAGAAGATCTTTAGCTAGCGTTACTTGGGAATGCGTCAGACTATGCGATCATGTTACCACCATACACCGCAAGTCATTTTCCAATGCAAATGCTATGCTCCCAAGTCTAGGACACATGTATTGAATGCAAAAGTGTCCATAGAGCTTATTCCTAAGTCTCTATTCTTGTCCTATGCGATGATGTAAAAGCATGAAAGCAAGGTGACCGCATACAATCATATCCTATCTCTAGGATGCATGCGATGCGTTAATATCAAATAGTGCTCATTCCTAAGCTCTTATCTCCCGATTATGGGTTCTAATCCGGTTCTTTCGAGCCTAGATTCTAACCGATCACACTTTTATTTTTTCTCTTTTATATATGCATTTCATACCTACGTGAAAGGAAGCATATGTTCGATATGTAGCCACCATTCTTTGAATAGTCACATCCCATTGACATGATTTGCATCAATTGATGTGTTCCTTTAGCACCTATACCTATTCAAAATAAAATTTGAAATTTGAAATGTATAAATATATTATGTGAATTTAAAAATTAGAAAGGTCACATCTATTTTCTTTTAAATGGACACCTACACTCAAAAAGACGCGTTTCCTAAGGGCAACATAGATTTACAAAAGTTTTCCCCTTGTAGCCCGCCTTATATATAGAATAAATTTAAAAATAACTAAATAAGAATTTTAACAAATCACAAGTAGATATCTTGTTATCCTAATTTCTTAAGAATGCCAAAAAAAAACTTATCCAATTATACTAATGGTTCGTCTTTCTACAAATAATCTATAATCCAATGAAAATTAATGAACTAAAAAAAAAAGGCATCTAAGAAAACAAACAAAACAACAAACCATTCCTTATTCCAACACTTTCTGAAACATTAACAATGTTGTAGATCTATAGTCTCTCAACACCTACAAACGTAAGTCACAAAAATTCGTCCAATTAATAACTAAAGTAAAAATTTTGCTACCATTAACACTTTCTCCAAAAAGTCATTCAAATAAAAATAAAAGAGAGGAAAAGAGTTTATTTTGAAATTTAACCTTAAATTTTCATTTGGGAATTGTAAATCGATCGTATCAATGGTGGCATAAATTTTAGAGTCTTGCGTAGTCCAATCCAATTTCAATCTCTGATAATTTAGAAAATGTTATTTATGTTCATTGAATGATAATAGTGAGTTATAGTTAATGATAGAATATAGACAGATAGTTGTATGTTTAAACAGGTGGAACAGGAACATGAACATCAAACAATAATGCAAGACTTGAACAAGCGTTCGAGAATAACAATATGCATCTCATAAGATATAATACAAACTATAAAAAAGCAATTAGATGCATCTAATTAATGAACTCAAGTCATTACTGTCTTTTGTCTCATGAAGTTCGTCTTGTGAAATTACTTCACAAGATCAATTTCACGAGAAATAAACTCAACTTCACGTTATTTCTATCTTTTGGCTCGTGAAGTTCGTCTCGTGAAGTTACTTTACGAGACAAACTTCAAGAGACAAACTTTACAAGAAATGAACTCAAAGAACTCAACTTCACATCATTTCTGTCTTTTGTCTCGTGAAGTTTATCTTATGAAGTTACTTCACAAGACGAACTTTACAAGAAATAAACTCAACTTCACGTCAATTCTGTCTTTTGTCTCGTGAAGTAACTTTACAAGACAAATAGCATGGTCGAGCAACCACGATGTCGTCGAAGAGGAAGAAACCATAGATGGACGTATGTAGAAAATCAAAGAAGAGAATCGAGGAAGAACCGTAGACCTACACGCGCATAAAAAGAAGAAAATTAAGGAAGAAGTCGTACCGTGGTCCAGGAAGAACGTCTTTGATGAAGAAGAACATCGAGGAAGAAGACGTCGTCAATGAGAATGAAGGTCGATGAAGAAGACGTTGATGACAAAGAACAAAGAGGAAGAAGATAAAGAACGACGAGGAAGAAACTACAGGTGAGGACGCGCGGATTTCAAATCGCAAGGATATTTTAGGAATTTTGAAAAAAAGGAAAACTTCGCTTCCTTTGACAAACTTTTTTTCTATAGATAGTAAATACTTTTGTATTTTTTCTATTTATGTTGGAAACGACAGGGCTCTCAGAATTACAAACTGTAAACCGTCAAGGCACGACGGTCAAGCGAAGAGCAAAACCTACAAAACAGAAACTCGTTATAGGTTGAGTCGCGGAGCTCGCTCTTTTTAAGATGTTTTGCGACTCTGCCCAAGTGTGCAAGTAGGTCTGAAAATTGCCACGTCGTCCCCAGGATAAAACAATCAAATGAAAACTGATTGAAAATGCATCGTTACCGATCGGAACGTACACCCTTTTTAAACTCACTGCTTAGAAAGCTAAGATGGAGGAGGAGAGGAAAATGAAGAGAGGAATTCAGAAAATGAACTCTGTGTCTTACGAACTGCTGAAGGCCTCTCCTTTTATAGGCCATCAGCATCGAAACGAACCATTTTAAAATTAATCAATGGACCGTTTTAAAAATTAATCAACGGACCGTTTTAAAATTAATCAACAGACTATTTTAAAAATAATCAATGGACCGTTTTAAATATAATCAATAGATCATTTTAAATATAATCAATGGACGGTTTTAAATATAAATTTGCACCCAACAATCCCCTACTTGGAAATTTAAACAAAACGAGAAGAGAGGAAAGATTTTCATCGAGCAATTTCAGTCTATACAACACTGTGCATAAGCAAAGGTGTCTTACGACTTGAACCTTTACATAGTGTAGATAATTCAAAATATACTAGAGTAACCCTTGTTTTTGAACTTTATCTCTAACAGCATCTCACACAGAGTGTCATTAAGGTGTAGTATGAAAGCTGTGCTTTTAAGGCCTAGCACGTGAATCCCGATTTAGTGAATGCTTTAGAGAGTTTGCCTAAAAACTCCATAAGAAGTGGCCCTCACTTCCACATTCACACAGGTGAGTCTATCAAAGGTATTCCTGTAGCTGGGTACCCCAATTGTCATCAAGTATAGATCTTATTATGAACTGAATTCAACATTTCTTACGCTTCAGGATATCATGCTCAGATTTTAAGTCATAGGTATGAAACTTTGTGTTTGGTTTAGCATGATTCACTATATATCATTCATGATCAGTTATTACCCATTGAACCTGATTCTTGGGATCTCCATTCTACAGGTTGGTTTTCCTTACTGTGATTCATTTTTCGATAGGCATGAGTCCCATCCTTTATGAGGTTCTGAAAACCTTTTCTCTGGCCAATCCTTTCGTCAAAGGATCTGCCAAATTTTTATTAGTCTGTATGTGATCCACTCTAACTGTACCAGTAGTGAGAAACTCTCTAATGGTATTGTACTTACGACGTATTCGATGTCTCTTTTTGTTGTAGTAACGGTTCTGAAATTTTGCGATTGCTGCAATAATATCACAATGGATCAATATAGATGGTAACAGCTTTTCCCATAAGGGATTCTCTGATAGCAAACTTCTAAACCAGCCTGCTTCTTCATTAGTTGTTGCTAGTGTTATCATTTCTGACTCCATCGTAGATTGGGCTAAAATAATCTGTTTCTTGGACTTCCAAGAGACAGCTCCGCCAGCTATATTAAAGATATAACCACTTGTAGCCTTTGAATCATCCAAAAGAGAGTTTTAATCAACATCGTTGAACCCTTCCAAGATAGTGGGAAACTTTTGATAATATAATCCTAGGTTTTGGGTTTTCTTTAAGTATCTCATAACCCTTTCTATAGTATTCCAATGCTCTTTACTAGGTCTACTTGTAAACCTGTAAAGTAGTCCTACAGCATAAGCTATGTTAGGCCTAGTGCAGTCGGCAGCATATCTAAGACTGCCTATGATGCTCGCATACTCAGATTGATTAATGCTGTCACTAGTGTTCTTGAACAACTTGACACTAGGATCATAAGGAGTACAGGCTGGTTTACACTCAAAGTAATTATATTTCTTTAGAATCTTTTCTGTATAGTGAGATTGATCTAAAGAAATTCCCTTTTCAGACCTATTTACTTTTATGCCTAAGATTACACTAGCTTCTTTTAAGTCTTTCATGTCGAAGTTCACACTCAATATTGATTTTACATCATTTATGACGTACAAGTTCGACCCAAAGATCAATAAATCATCTACATATAGACACAAGATAGTGTAGAGGTTATTATCAAACTTATGGTAGATATATTTGTCACTTTCATTGACCTTAAAACCTTTAGATAGGATAAGGTTATCAAAATTTTCATGCCATTGCTTAGGAGCTTATTTTAGTCCATAAAGATATTTGTCTAATTTTTACACACCTTATTTTCTTGATCATGGACAACAAAACCCTCAGGTTGTTCCATGTAAATCTCTTCTTCAAGTTCACCATTTAGAAAAGCGGTATTTACATCCATCTGATGTACTACGAGGTTATAAAGGGCAGCGAAAGAGAACAGGACACGGATAGAGGTAATTCTAGTGATAGGGGAGAAGGTGTCAAAGAAATCTACGTTTTCTTTTTATCTAAAGCCCTTCGCTACTAACCTGACTTTAAATTTGTCGACAATCCCATCAGGTCTAAGTTTCCTCCTTAAGATCCATTTACACTCTATTGCCTTACATCCTGAGGATAGATCTACTAAGTGCCAAGTTCTATTTGACTCAAATGAGTCCATCTCATCATTTATGGCTTCTTACCATTGGTTGGCATCTACTGAGGACAGGGCAACTCTTAGAACTTTAGGGTCTTCTTCTGCATTGTAGAACAGGAAGTCATTTCCGAAATCTTTGGCGGTTCTAGCTCTTTTGCTTCTTCTAGGTTCTGGGTTAGTTTCCTTTCTAGGGTTAGGATTTCTAACTACGATTATACCACTTGAACCAGAGCCTTTACTATTCCTTAATTTAAAAGGAAACCTATCTTCAAAGAAGTCGGTATAATTTGACTCAATGATCACTTTGTTCACTAGATCATAGAACCTGTAGGCTTTACTATTTAAGGTATAACCTTTAAAGATACACTCGTAAGCTCTATTAACCAACTTTCTCCTTTTTGGGTCAGGAATCCTTACAAAGGCTAGACAACCCCATGTTCTAAAGTAGGACAAGTTTGATTTCTTATTCTTGAGAATTTCGTAAGGTGAAGTTTTATTTTTAGATTTCGGGATTCTATTTAGGACATAACACATGGTAAGGATGATTTCACCCCACAATAAGACGTGGCTCCTAAACTAAGCAAAATAGCAACTACTAGCTCAGCTAAAGTTCTATTTTTCCTTTCGGCTTTCTCATTCATTTCAAGAGAATAAGGTGCAATCTTTTCGTGTATTATTCTATGTGAGTTAAATAATTCATTAAAACTATCCGACTCATACTCGGTTCCCCTATCACTACGAAGTCTTTTAACTTTTCTATTAAACTGATTCTCTATTTCATAAACAAAAAGTTTGAAGACATCAAAAGATCACTTTTTTTTAGTAGGTATACAAAAGTAAAATCAGAGCAGTCGTCAATAAAATTAATGAAATGTCTTTTACTGTTCCTAGTCAAGATGCCATCAAATTCAAAGATATCAGAATGAATCAAATCTAGAGGCTCAAAATTCCTAAGTACAGATTTATGCAGAGTTTTAGTAATTTTAGCCTGACTACAATACTCGCATCTATCAAAATCATTCGTGGATAACTTAGGTATCATTTCCAGCCTAATCATATTACTAATTAAATTCTTATTCACATGACAGAGTCTAGCATGCCAAATATTCATAGAACACAACATATACACAGAAGATTTCATTTTATTAAGGTCTAGATTTAATTTGAACATTCCCTCAGTTGCATATCCTTTCCCTACAAATACATTATTTTTGGTAAGGGTATATAGGTCTGCCCCTATAGTTTGAGTAAACCCGACTTTGTTAAGGAGATAGCCCGAAACCAAATTCTTTCGTATCTTCGGAGTGTGCAGACGTCCTTCAACTTGAGAGTCTTCTCAGAGGTAAACTTCAGTTCCACCTCGCTGGTTCCAGCAACTTTCGTAGAGTGGTGATCTCTCAACAGAATATTCTTATCCTTAGTTTTAGTATAAGTTTTAAATAGACTAAGGTCGTGACAGACATGGCGCATCGGCACATCGCGCCAGTGTCTATCCACCATCCTTCACAACCACTGATCACATTTACTTCTGTGACCATGGCGACTAACCATTCTTCTGTCAGGTTCGCCTGACCAGTAGAACGATGCCTATTCCTATAGTTCCTAGCCATGTGCCTAGGTTTATTACAATTAAAATAGAGGAATTGTACTGTTTCTCCTGAAGGAGGCTTCTGTTTTTCCTGTTGGTTCTGGTTGCTGGAGCCATGGTTCTAACCTTTCCTCTTTGTCCCCTTAGGTTTTTGGTTAGGTTTTATCACAGCAGAGGCGGGTTTCCTAGGTACTGCATTCACCTCCTCCCTTTGGTCCTACTTCCGAGCTTCCTCCTTGATCCTTAGCCGGGTTATTAGACTCTCCAAGGAGAACTCCTTGGTCTTATGCCTCAAAGTGTTCTTAAAGTCCTTCCACAAGAGGGGGGCAGTTTATCAATAATAATAACAACTTGGAATTGTTCGTCTAAAGGCATACCTTCATTAATTATCTCGTGGGCTATCTTTTGGAGTTCATGGGATTGGGCCTCCATGGATTTTTCATCCGTCATCTGGAACTTGAGATAATGGTTAACCACATATTTCTTCGACCCGACCTCCTCGGTATCATACTTCTTTTGCAGGGCATCTCAGACCTCCTTCGCTGTCTTCATTGTATTGTAATAGTCATACAGATCATCAGTCAAACCATTTAAAATGAAATTCTTACATAGAAAGTCTTTCTCCTCCCAATCAGCAGCTTCTTTTATCTGTTGTTCAGTTGGTTCTTCTAAAGAGACGATCGGCTTAGTGTTGGTACAAGCTTCAGCAAATTTCTTGACGGTGAGGAAGAACAATATCTTTTGCGCCCACCGCTTGAAGTTTGCTCCTTCGAACCAGAATGGCGATTGAGGTCAGATATCTCATTGTTGCTACTGAGAGTCATTGATGATGTGAAAACGTCTTAAAATTGTTGGAAAATGGCAGAACCCTCAGAACGACGAACTGTAAACCGTCAAGACACGACGATCAAGCGAAGATCAAAACCTGCAAAACAGAAACTCGTTATAGGTTGAGTCGCGGAGCTCGCTCTCTTTAAGACGTTTCGTGACTCTGTCCAAGTGTGCAAGCAGGTCTGAAAATTGCCACGTCGTCTCCAGGATAAAACAACCAAATGAAAACCAATCGAAAATGCACCGCTACCGATCGAAACGTACATCATTTCTAAACTCACTGCTCGGAAAGCTAAGATGGAGGAGGAAAGAAAAATGAAGAGGGGAATTCAGAAAATGAACACTGTGTCTTACGAACTGTTGAAGGCCTCGCCTTTTATAGGCCTTCAGCATCGAAACGGACCGTCTTAAAATTAATCAACGGACCGTTTTAAAATTTAATCAATGGACCGTTTTAAAATTAATTAGCGGACTGTTTTAAAAATAATCAATGGATCATTTTAAATATAATCAATGGACCGTTTTTAATATAAATTTGCACCCAACAATGTATAAGAACTACTCCAAAAAAGAAAAAAAACAATAAAAATAAGTTTGTCATCTCCCCCGATATCCAACAAAAAAAAAGTAGCTTTTTTTCTTTTTTTTCTTTTTTCTTTTCCAAATTAGATTAAGAATCCTAATAACGTTGAATTCAATGTTCTAGCAATTTACTTACGTGGGATTGCACATGTCTACAAATTTAATATTTTATCACGTTATTTATTATATATATTTTTTAGAAAATTTTTTACTGATAGAAAAAATGTGAAACTATTTATCGAAATAGCAAAACAATATATATATACTGACAGACATCGATAGAATTCTATAAGCCTCTATCACGTAGTATCAATGATAGACTTCTATTAATTCCTATCACTGATAAACACTGATAGACTTCTATATCCTCTTTCAACTTCTATAAAAAAAAAATTAAATTTTGCTAATAGAATCTCTATCGTCCTACTTCTGTTTAAAGAATAAAATATGAAACTTCATACACCTTAAAGTTGTTGAGTAGATACCTTATTCAAACCTATAGGTATAGGAAGAGAACTTGTTTAGAATGAGTCTCAGACTGACAAATGAGGTTTAAGCACGCGCAAACTTTTCTTTTCTTTTACATATATAGAGTAGAGTATGTGGGACTCATTCCACTCCAACTTTCTACACTCAAAAGAAGTCGCTCTAATCTAAGTTGAGGATAGGCTTCAACCCTTATACAAAGACTAAAAGCACATAGCTCTCATCGATTCTCATTCATTCACTATGCTCTTGGGCAATCCAGGCATTTGGATTGAATCTGTAAAGCCTGATTCCAGCGTTAGAATCCGTAATGGCAGGAGGAAGGTTTCTAGCACTATGAAACGACTCTCCTTTCTTTCCTTTTAGTGTGAATGCGGGAAAGCAAGGCAATACAGCTATCGATCAATAAGCTGCTTTTAGAATCATGTTTAGTTCTCTCATGTACCAAGTCCGTGCGACTGTGGAGAGCCGATTGCAAAAGATCTCATCTCCAAAGGAAACCTTTCACTCTTCTATCTAAGACTAATAAGGTAAAAGCTTTCTCTTTCTTTATATCATAACAGCCTAATACCCCCTTTTCTTTACTAAATACTAAAGAAAGGCCCTTCAAGCGGTATGGTAAGTTTCATTCTCGAGCCATTTTCTTATGAGAAAGGCAAAGCTCGAGTGCCGGATATTTTAGGTGACGAAAAAAGCTAGTTCTACTCTTCTTCTCTTCATGTATGTGGGCTACCTGCCCTGTCCCAAATAGATGGACAGGAACAAGCTGAAGAAAGGCGTGAAAGAGAGAGTTGAGTATCAATTCACCTCCCCTCTTCCACAATTAGGTGAAGACCAAGGGAGGAGGGTCGAACATCCTTATTTTTCTATTTTTGAAAATCCCCCTATTTTTATTACAAATCTAGTGTAAATATTGAAAATTATAATATTAAAGGAAAATTGAAAAAACCACTCATGAAATATGGTGGTAGTTACAATTGAACCCTTAAACTTTCAATTGTACAAATTGGGCCCGTAACCATCTAAAAGTGTTGAAATTGGACCCTGAAATAGTAATTATAGAAATTTGACCCATAAATGATAAAAATTAAACTCGCAAACTTATACAATTATATAAATGTTAGGGTCAAATTTTAATACATGTATAAGTTTGAGGGCGTAATTTTTAAAATTGAAAGTTTAAGGGTATAATTGTAAGTATCACCATATTTTTAGGAGTGGTTTTTGCAATTTTTCCTAGTATTAACCTAAAATTTTCAATTATCCCCTTCTCTCAATTTGATATTTAGACTAAATAGTCACGTTTTTGACATCAAGTAATTCAAATGATTGAAGAAATTTGATTAAGGATGTTGAAGTGAACATAACTCAACTGATAAATATATTAATGACTATAAAATCCGTGGTTAGTTGGACCATAGGCCGCTTTATATTAAAAAGAAATTATGAGCAAAAGAATTAAATAGAAACAATTCATTTTGTGGATAGTGGTTTAGAACGTGATAACCTTAAGATTCACCTCTTTTGCCCATTGCTTAGATCGCCACACCCTTTTTGGAACCAATTTTCCAATATTTTAGGCTAAACTTTTTGTATACTTTTGCCTTCTCTAAATAATATTTAATGTCAAGCATAGGAAGGAGACAAAACGTTAGTTTCTTTTTAAGAGAGTAATGCATAGGTGTATACCAAACTATATTTAACTTGATGCATTTCACACTAATCATGTACATAACAAATCAATTAAAATAGTTAAAATAAATTTAACTCAATAGATTGACATGATTTTCTTATCTAGAGATCAGGTTTGATTTACTAAAAAAAAATAAAATATTTCAAAAAGAAAGTAAAGGGAATTTGTAAAAAAAAGTTTTAAATGAAAAAATGGTTGAAAATATTTTCCATAATAGTATATTAATATTTATCAACGTCTATTACTGATACTATCACTAATACTATCACTGATAGATAGTGATATCTTACATTTGTTTATATTTATAGATATTTTAGTTCATTTTTCTATATTTGAAAATAGCCTAAAATATTAAAGTATTTTTCTTTGTAACACTTTTTTTTTCTTTTTTAATAGAGAACTTCGACGGTGAACTTATACGCTTTTGTTATGGCAGCCAGCCGACCGCTTCCATTTATCTTAAAAGATTCACAAGTTGAGTTTAATTTATTGCATCTCACTAGCCTCCGCAACGCTTTTCCATGCTTCAGATAATATAAAATTAACTGAATTATTATTATATAATTTTTATACAACTTTTAAATCTTTAAAACTGGTCGGTTCTCTTTTCTTTTCTTTTCCTTTTTTTCAGAAAATAAAGTTGACGGTTGGCAATATGAAAAAATATTGAACAACTCGTAAAAACCATCCCTCAATTAGTGATAGTTATAATTAAATCTTTAAACTACCCATAGACATTGAATCCATAAATGAAAAAATTGAATTTTCAAATTTATATAAATATTATAATTTATACAATTATATAAATTTGAAAGTTTAATTTGACTCAATTTCAATCTTCATAATTATATTTACCACCATATTTCAATGATCTTCTACTTTTTAACAATCTGGTTGTTGTATATTATGTAACGAAAGTCTGAAGTAGGCAATCACGTAGACCGCATGTTTACGTATTTAAATAAAGAAAGTTTATGACATGTCGAAACAGTCTATGTGGTACTACGTGGCAACTTTCACATCTCACATGTATTTGCAAGTCCTGATGCCACCTGTAAGTATTTAAAGTAACAAAGTAACATAAGATCTGTATTGTAATTGTTGAACCTTTGTATTAGTGAAGTTTCCTTTTATATGAGAACTACTGCAGACGAAGATAACTATGCACCGAACTTTTGTGATATGATCTTATCGCTAATCTATTGTATACATTAAGCTAGAACTTTATGTCGACATAAAGTTACGTAGTTTGATAATTCACATTTCACATATTTTTTTAATCCAAAAGTTCAATCCTAAGATTTTTTTTTTTTTTTCAGAAAGAGAGGGATTCAAAATTGGTTTTCCCAAAATCAATTTAATGTATGATTTTCCATGTTTCAATGCTATTTCCATACCGATGTTATTTTTTTAATAAAATACCATTCAAATTGATTTTGAATCACTAATTAATGACATGTTTCAAAGTGTTTTAAACATGACAAAAGTTATTTTACCAATTTCAAAACACCATGCTCATATATGCTCTAAATAATAACATAAAATCTATTTATATTCCTAAATTTTCGGTTGTATCAATTTAAACCCTAAATTATTAAAAAAAAATTAAAACTTGAAGCTTTTAGATAAGCAAATTAATTTAGACCCTTTATCCATATTTTATTTTAAAAATGCTATTGCATAACTTTCACACGTGTATATAACTTCTTATTAATACATACAAGGATTAATGGTAGATTAGAGAGAAATGCATGAATCAAATAGATAATAGTTGTCACACCCCTCCTAGGCTACCCTCTAAATCTGGAAAGAGATGTAAGGATAGCAGATGCCAACCCTCTTATGACACCTACTGTCCAACTGAGACTTGTAACGTATTTCCTTGCTCCTGTGCCACCTAATAAACAAGTATAAATATTTTTACTGTTCACGCACACCAACTCAAACTTCTAAAGCAATCAGAACCTTTTCATACATAGATAAGCCAATACATCACCAACTTAACTTATATGCATATTTACAGCCAGAGTTCACAATATGAGATCCAAGACATAGTTTACAAACGTAGGGTTATTTTACCCTTCCCCAACTAATATGTACATGGATTTCAGGAACCATTAAGGACATAACAAAGGACCTAGGTGAAGTTTGAAGTCTATCGGAGATCTACTATCTTGTGGTAGATTAGTGGCTGCAAATTAGGCTTCGGGATTTTGATCGCTATTTGCGAAGGAAAAACATTTGAAAAAAAGTGAGCTAAAATGTCTAGTATGTGACTATTTTAAAATGAACATTCATGAACATAAACATACTGAAGAATTAGCCAATAAATGGAATGCTTTCATGGTACTAGTGTTAAAACATGCTTAACTTTAAACTCAGATAATAAAGCATCAGAATATTTCATAAGTGTAATGGAAAACCATGAAAAAAAAAGACGTATCATTTCTTGGTAATTCACATGAAGCATTCGTGCTTAACTTTATACCTTTATGTCTTAGTTGGGTAGAGCCCCTTTTGCCCATATTTCCAACGTCAATAGCCTTAGTTGAGGTAGAATTACCACATCACCATCAGTGTCGATAACAGTCATACGTGCACGTAGATATGCCTCAAAGACTAATAACACCCTAACACATGACCCAAAGCCTTCGTGTGTGCTAAAGTGGTTCCAAAAAAATTTCATCTTAAAACTCCTTGGATACCTTCATCTCGTTCAGTATCAGGTTCTCGGATACCTTCATCTCCTTGAGTATCGGAAATTCATATCTACTAGAACATGCCTTTATTAAACATACTTTATACATAAATACCTTTAGCCTTTTCCTAAATAGCTTTAACATTTGAGATAAAAAATCATTCATACAGTGCCTAAACAATCAAATTAGAAATGTTTTTCCCCATTGAAATCATGCTTAAACATCTCATTGGAAAATAACATATAAGCTTCCTTTAGAAGAAATTCATGCTTTAACATAACTCGAAAGAATTGGAGCATCTAGCTCAAATAAGTAGTACACATGCTTTAACATACTTTTGGAAACTTTTTTTCATGCTAAACAAGTCATGCCTTCAGCATAAATCACGGTTTAACTAGGCATTGAAAACATTTTAAGGAAAGCATTCATAAAACATGTGTTGGAAACATATTAAGAAGAGCATTCATAAATCATTGTCACTCACAGTTACTGGCTTAGCTCCCAACAGGTTATAGGCCTTTCTAATCTCCTTTTGGCCTGTAACATAAATTAATAACCCTTTCAATGTCATTAGCTACCTTTGAGCTTAAATAACTTCAGCTAGATCTAGACTTTAAATTCTTTTTTCCTTAACATAACTTACTCTTACATCCTTCCTAGAATCCAAATTTATGAATTTTAATAAATTAATATCCCAAATATTCCTTAAAGGACTCAACATTAGCTTACCAATACTAGAACCCCAAAACTAGACCAATGCCAAGCCCTTGGCAGCTTAGGCGCACTACTAAGCCTGATGGGCGCTGAGCATGCATGCTGACGCTAGATATGGGTGCTGAGACATGCCCACTGTCTTAGGCATGGGCGCTAGGGGTATGTGCTGAACCTCGCAACCTATGCGTTGAGTGCTGCATAGGTGCTAGGTGTCACGGTCATGCTTGTCCAAGGCCTGTTGCCCATGGCCGCATGCCCGATCCGACCCCCTTCTAGCATACTTTCATATCTTGTATTGTATTAGCTTAGTTAGCTTGCTTTCTTTACATTTTCATTGTAAGTGACCACTCGCCCTTTTGCATATGCAAG
>NC_052356.1:63975761-63997591 GCF_009727055.1 Benincasa hispida | reverse complement strand
TTTTCTAAAACCGTTTTCCCTAAAACGGGGGTGGAGGTTGCGAGAGGCACTCGGTGTGCCATCGGCAGTCCGTATTCAAGTTGGCTGACTTGTTCGTGAGCGGGAACAAGTGCCGCACAATCGCTAAGAGAAGCTTCCGAAAGAGCGATTGTGACACTAGGCATGGGGTGTGATTCCTATGCATTAGGTGCCTTCATCATTGCACGACTGGATAGCAACAACACATGCATAGTTGGGTGCTCACTCACACACAGAAGCCTGCCTTATGGCTGATGCGTGCAATACAACCCCCACCGACACACCAACTCAATGCCAACCCTTACTACCCGTTGTGTGGAAAAGAGAGAGAGGAAAATAAATATGCATCTTATGTTATGTGTTAATCTCCATGCGTTGATGGTCATGCATTGGACTAGAAAATATACAATATGCATTTAAGCATGTATACGATGATCATGCGTTCCTGTCACAAGTTTTCTTGCTTTCTCGCTAAGTATAACGAGAATGCAAGTTTCTCGGGGTGATCAGAGATCGAACACAGGGACTTGTAACTCAATAATGTTTCTGAAGTAATGCGTTTGAGGCGATGAATAAAAGTAAAAAGATAAAAGTTAATGATATATACGCTACTCCTACTCCTAACTAAACAGATTGAGCAATGAAAGTTTAACTATGAGAATTGATAAAGATGTGGCAACCGTTAATGCACAATAATGTTCATTATGTAAGGTCGCCCGAGTAATCCCAGCTCGCCACATTAATGCATCGCACATCTCTCGGTGGCTAGCCGCATGGCTATATCTCTATAATGCATAGTTGCGTCGAGCATAAGTTTCGTGCCTATCTCTAGGAACA
The DNA here is from genome assembly GCF_009727055.1 of Benincasa hispida. Lineage (NCBI taxonomy): Eukaryota > Viridiplantae > Streptophyta > Magnoliopsida > Cucurbitales > Cucurbitaceae > Benincasa > Benincasa hispida. The sequence continues at coordinate 63,996,736 of NC_052356.1, read as the reverse complement.
AAGCTTACTTTGCTTTAGTGTGTTCCACTACCCACCCTCTTAGGTGGTTAGTTGCGGCTAATCAGCTCATAGACAAGCATTGTGACGGCTCATAGACAACCGTTGCTACCACCTCACACCAAGCGAAGAAGATTAACTCACTATACTCCCGCAACGCACACCTCTGGATGGGTTGCTACATGCGTTCTATCTCTAGGCTGCACGATTAAGTGTGCGACTACCTTTGATAATTAAACGATGAATGTAAATGATGATAAAGGAGAAGAAGATGAAGAAGATGAAGCTGAAAGAACTAATAGATGCATTGATTACAAAATGCATTAATGTCTTAAGCCAAAATGTAATACAATACATAGATAAGAGGAGAAGTGGAAGGCTAGATGAAAACAATCTCTTGCTTTTCATTATAAATGGGTCGAGGTTGTTGGTGGTGCCATGGATGGATGGTAGAGACATCTCTCTCGAGCTCTATCTCTGGCGTAACTCCGGTCGTCACTTGGAATGGGCTGTAGAGGTGGAGAATCCTCAAAGAAAATCTTGCTCATGCTCTCATCTGTGATCACAAGGATCTGCCTTAAGGCAGAAGCTCGGATGTTTTGAAATGAAGCTTCAAGGCTCTATTTATAGAGCATACACGCTGACAACATTGATGATTGCGTTCAGACTCACTGCTACCCTTTTCGCGGTACGGGCAATGTCAACATCGCCTTATCTTGTTGATACTCCCAAGGTATGCATTCGAGCTTATTTATCCTGAAGTGTCAACGCATTCCATCTACCTTGTGAGCAGTATTTTATCATGATTATCATTCTATGGATGCAACATTCCATGTGGCGAACTAATCTTTATGAAGATCAACGCATGCGATCAACTTTGCGATGGATTGGGATCAATGCATGCGATCGATTTCTACGATAGCTACAAAAATAGACATTTTGACGCAGAATAACGCATAATATATGGTTAGTAGAGATTTTCAGTGCTGATCGATGCAAGCTTCACTTTTCACATGAATTCTTAGTATTATCAATGCATATTCTGCTTGATAGCCCTCATAATTCTAAGTAAAAGGCTACAATAGCTTGTATTTCTATAAACTATCACTACCCTCAGTTGGCTGCCTATTTTTTCAACCTATCCAACAACCTACTTATTCAACACCAAAATTTCATATTCAACTTCTAGAACACATAACTTAAAATCAATTCATCAAAATTCAAAACTTCCTTCTATGAATGTCTTTTACATATCCTTTAAACTTCTTTACCTCAAAATTGGAGCTTCTAATTCCTTTTAGAAAGTTCAAAATCCTTCGATTTTCACAACTTGCTCAAGAAAGTCTAGAGATCAAAACAACTTTAATCTCTTCAAGACTCCAATACCGAATCATGGAAATTTCTTCACAACAATACTGGATCATCAGTTAAACTGATCAAGCTCTAGTTTGGCTGCAAAATTTCTTTCTTTGCATAAGAGAAATGGCCAAACTGCCTTTTCTTAAGCCTTATTTATATTACCCCTTGCATGCTAACTTTTCTTAATTAAGTGACAGCTCATGCCACTAACTCTTGTTTCTTGTCTCTAATTATGCCACTTAACCCACTAATTAAACTTAAGAAAATAATGTTCCTAGCTCTTCAACGCATGACATGGCATATCTTTTGCACCATTTCTTGGCCACTGCCTTCACCGCAAACTCAGCAGCCTTCAGCACCTTGCCTTGGGCGCTTGGCCATGAAGGATCTACATTGAAGGGACCCTTGAGTGGAAGCAGATCTCCCACATCCCAATTTTTCAGAATTGAAAATTTTACAGTGAAGAAGAAAACAATTATGCATTTAAACGACAAATATACAACATTCTATAAAAAATATAAAAAAAAAGTTTAGGGTTTCATAGACCTTACCTTTGAAGATGAACTTCAATGAATCCTTCAAACACCACCATGAACGACAACCTCAGTATCCTCTGATAGAGAACCTAGGAGGAGTGAGTGCTTTGGCTATTTTGGAGGTTTGAGGGAAGGAGAGAAAGATTTAGAGAGGAAGAGAGGTCTGAGATTTTTTTTTTTAAAAAAATAAAGAATTTTTTTTTATCTTTTTTTTTCTCTATTTCGCAGGATGAAGAAGAAGCCAAATTAGAAAAAAAAAAAAAAAAAAAAAAAAAAAAAAAAACATTCCACTTACGTGAAAAAGGAGAGAAAAAATAGGGGAGGAAGTTGTGACTCCCTCCCAATAATTTATTTTAAAATAATTAAATAATATTAATTAATATATTTAATTAAATAAATAATTCAATATATATTAATATGATAACCACTTTATCATATAATACATATTAAACTATATGTTATATCAAATATAATATGTAACCTATAGTTTTAATATTGTACCATATACATATAATCTATACTTTCTTTTCTCCCACTAATGACATTTAATATAAATCACATTTATATTAAATTTAATAATATAAATCCAATTCAATAATTAATATTTGATTCATATTCAAATATTTGTTTCCTCCCAAATAATGTATAAATACATTATAATAATTATATCATATATAATTAATTTAACTTAATTATATCATATATAATTAATTCTCTCAGTTAATTTGAACAATTCAAGTTAATCAAAAACTGATTCTCATTTAGTCCTATTGAACTACCGACGGAACCTCATGGACTTATAGTTTGAAGCTCCAACGATACATGAATAATTAATTAAACTCTTTAATTAAATTATTTACCATCTGTTAACTGTCGAGTACTCTACTAAAGACCGATAGTTGCACTCTTCACACTATAGATATATTTGTGTGTCTATTGGATATAACCAATTAACAGTACGATGACCCTTCACAAATTGCTCATAAATACAATTGGACCAAAATTACCATTTTGCCCTTATAGTTACATCTAACTCCTTAAGTACCACTAATTTCTCTAATGAACAATAAATCATAATCCAACTATGACCAAATCCCTCTCAAACAAGGGAAGGGTGTGGCGCCACATTGTTTAAGTCCCGAAATAAGCCCTTAAGAGAAAAAATTATCTACTTGCCCCGACGTTGGGTAAGGAGTGAATTTATTCTTGTGTAGTTGTGTTCCCAGCTCCCCTATCAGATGAATCCCCAAAATGGTAGGCCTTTTAAGTCGGCGATCTAGCCACTTTCACCCATACAAATCAAAGGACCGCCCTCATAGACAGGAGTCCACAACTCACTCAAGATTCAAGTCATATTACCTATGGTCATCCTGGTGAAATGTAAATCTCTATTATGAACAACATTATATAATGAGACTAAACATTTCATGGTCCGATATTATACAAACTCCTTTGTATAGAATATTCCCACTCACTTGTCCCCACATGAATGATTAGGATCAGATCATTTGTAGCACTTTACAACAATTGTGACATCTACAAAGCGAGCCATACTTGTAGTGTCATCAGGATAAGGTAATCCAGCCTTATCCATCTTCTACAGACTATTTAGGTTATCACTTAAAACATGATCCACCCGCATGCCTCTACATACATGTTTATGCTATAAGATAACCTTGGATGTTAGTTTATTGGTTTATTGTTAATGCAACTAATTTTGAAATAAAACATCAAATATTTTATTACATAAATAAAATATTTGTACATTACAAATACAAACTATAGAACCCTAAGTTATTTAGGGTATCAACCCATCAGGCAGTGCATCTGGCCGCCTATTACCAAGGCAACTAACCTCCCATGAGGTCCAACCTCTCATGTTGGTCTGTCCGTCAACGCCTCTTAGCACCTCAAGCTTACCAACACTTAACCTCCCATGCCTTGCCACCGAGGCCTCCTAGGTACATCCCTCATGCTACAAACCTCTACACATAGCCTTCTTTTTTTCAAACAATCTTCAAAATTTCATCAAGCGTTGGAAATGTTCATTTCCACCCGAGAGCTCACTTTTCTATATTTTCCAATCAACTACTTACAACTGTTGGGGTTGATACTCTAAATTTCATGTGTTCTTTAGTTTGTAATTGTAATGTACAAATAATTTTATTTATTTAATAAAATATGAGATATTTTATTTGATATTTAGTAGCATTAGCCCACAAAACTAATAAACTAATATCCAAGGTTATCTTCTGTAGCCTAAACATATATGTAGTGACATAAAGGTGGATCATGTTTAAGTGATAGCCTAAATGGTCTGTAGTAGATGGATAAGATTGGGTACCTTATCCTTGTGACACTACGGATATGACTCGCTTTGTAGATGTTACAATTGTTGTAAAGTGCTACAAATGATATGATCCTAATCATTCATGTAGAGACATGTGAGCGGAGGTGTTCTATACAAAAGAGTTTGCATTTGACCGAACCACGAAATGACTAGTCTCATTATATAACACCATTCATAATAGAGACTTACATTTCACGAAGATGACCATAGGTGACATGACCTATATCCTGAGTGAGTTGTGAAATCCTGCCTATAAAAGCGGTCCTTTGATTTGTATGGGTGAGAGTGGCCAGATCGTCGACTCAATAAGTCTACGATTTTGGGGATTCGTCTGATTGGGGAACTGGGAACACAGCTATACAAGACCGAATTCACTCTTTCCCTGATGTCGGAGAAAGTAGATAAATTGTTCCCTTAATGGTTGATTCCGAGGCTTGAATAATGTGGCGCCACACCCTCTCTTGGCCTGAGAGGGGTTTGGTCATATTTGGACTATGACTTATTGTTCATTAGAGGAATTTGTGGTGCTTAAGGAGTTAAATGTAACTACAGGGGAAAAGTGGTAATTTTCATCTAACTATACTTACGAGCAATTTGTGAAGGGTCATCGCATTGTTGACTGGTTATATCTAATGAACACGAAAATATATCTTTAGTGCAAAGAGTGCAACTGTCGGTCTTTAGTTGAGTGATAAGAAGTTAATGGATGTTGAATAATTTAATTAAAGAAATTTAATTAATTATTCAAGTACCATTGAAGCTTCAATCTACAGGTCCATAAGGTTTCCTCTATAGCTCAACATGGATTATTGAAAATTAATTTTGGATTTATTTGAATTGTTCAAATTAATTGAGGAATTAGTTATATATGATATAATTAGTATAATTTATTTGATACATTATAGTGTAAAGTTTATTTTGAGAGGAATTAAGTATTTGAATATGATTCAAATATTAATTATATGGATGGGATTCATATAATTAAATTTAATATAAATGTGATTTATATTAAATGCCATGCATTATTGAGAGAAATAAAAACTATAGATTATATTGTATTTGATACAATATAACAACTATAGGTTATGTGTTATATTTGAGCTACTGAGGAACAACAGTAAATTAGGTCTCAGAGAATTCAATTCTCGTTCTCAACCCATGACCAATATGAGCTCAAGGTTTCCTTCGTAACTCCCGAAACTTCTTCGTAGTGGCTCCGTTCCATGCCTCATTTCATAAAGAACCTCAAAGTGACTCTATTTCATTATATTCCATCCATATGCCAATTCCATTCATTTAATATCCCTGTTGTGTCATTGAGATAAGAGATGTCGTTTCTAGTCTATCTGTTTCTATTTCTATATATATGGAAAGTTAAAAAATTATCATATAATAATCCAGAAATTGCAATAGAAAAGAAAAAGGGAGGTTTGTGATGATTTTAAAATCTTTTATACTAGGTAATCTAGTATCCTTATGCATGAAGATAATCAATTCGGTCGTTGTGGTCGGACTCTATTATGGATTTCTGACCACATTCTCCATAGGGCCCTCTTATCTCTTCCTTCTCCGAGCTCGGGTTATGGAAGAAGGAACCGAGAAGAAAGCATCAGCAACAACAGTTTTTATTATGGGACAGCTCATGATGTTCATATCGATCTATTATGTGCCTTTGCATCTAGCATTGGGTAGACCTCATACAATAGCTGTCCTAGCTCTACAGTATCTTTTGTTTCATTTCTTCTGGAACAATCACAAACACTTTTTTGATTATGGATCTACTACCAGAAACTCAATGCGTAATCTTAGCATTCAATGTGTATTCTTGAATAATCTCATTTTTTAATTATTCAACTATTTCATTTTTTTTTTCTATTCTCCATTTACTTATCTTATTTTTATTATCTAATCTATTTTTTTTATTTTATTAGAAAAAAATAGATACATTCAATGACATTTCAATCTGGCACCAGTGACATAATAATACCACTCCTATTTGTATTGTAAAAAACAACGAAATAAAGAAGAGGTAAAATAGTCTTCCTCACAATATCCATACTATGACTAGTAATGCGGTACAAGTCATTCCCGAAATATGGTAGAAAAAGAATATAAACAACAACAAGGCAAAAAAATTTTCATACATAATTAAATTATAGAATTGCCAACAAGAATTTGGTTTTTTTTTTACGAACTTGATGTTGATAAATCCGCAGATTTAGAAATTCATTTCGGACAATTGAACCTTCTCAAACTGTTTCTTTTTAAGAACTAAAAAGATTTGTGCCAAAATAACAGATGCAAAAAAGAACAAAAGGCCTAGTTTGATATATATTATATGATAAGGTGGTTATCATATATGTGTGTGTATATAATAATAATAATAATAATAATAATAATTTGTTATTTATTAAATTGTCTTTTATATTATTAAATTAATTTGGAAAGGACTTATAACTCCCTCCTCCTCTTTTTTCTTTGATGGCAGTACGTGTAGGGAGTGGTTGGTTTTATTCACTTCATCATCTTCTTCACAAAAAATCCTAAGTGATATCTCTTTGGAAAATTTTCCAGAAACCTCTCTTCCTCTCTTAAAAATTTCTCTCCCTCTCTTCCAAAATCTCAGAGCCCACACAATTCCTGAGAAATTGTTCCAAGAGAATACAAAGGTCTCACTTCTAATGGTGGTCATTTTGAATCGTGATCGAAGAAAGAGAAATTCATGAAGAACAGTTCTTCAAGGGTATGTATTTCTCCTAACCCATTTCTCTCTCTCTCTCTCTCTCTTTTTTTTTTTTTTTTTAAGATGAGTGCTGTAATTTTTCTTAGTAATACATATTTTTGTTTTGTAATTTTTGTATTATGTGAAAATTGAAAACTACACCGATTCCGCTTCCGCTATGGAACTTTACAGTTCTTTTAAGAACATCCACCTTTAAGGCTTAAATACTTAGAAACATTTCTCCTTCATTAACTCCCCTACTAACTCAAATTATAACATTTAAAACTAACTTACTTGACATGCTTTAAGGCTAAAAACAATAACATGAAGTTATCAAGCATAACTAATTAGGAAGACAAGTTCTAGGGTTTACAGTAGTGATAGTTCTATATTGTCACAATAATCATCTTCCTCTATTTTTGTAAACTTATTTTAAAAAAATTATTTGTGTTCATTTTTCTTACTACCTTGATGAAATTTTGAGAGAAAAATAATCTTACTTGGGCAATTTTGATTAGTTGATTTTAAATGAAATAAACTAAAAGTATTTATGAATCACTAATAAATTTTCTAAATTGACTAGTATCCTCTAAGGGATGTTAATATAAATTTCATGTTAAAATGAATAAATTGAAATTTTCTTTTAGAATTATCATAAAAATAATACAAGATACACTAAAGGTTATACAATTCATGAAAAAACCACTAAAAAATAGGAAAAAATAAGATTACCCAAGCCCAAGCCTACACCCTAAACACAGGCTTCAAAATCCCAGGTTTTCAAACCCTGCATGCCAAACACAGAGATTTATAATTTTTAGGCTTCAGAACCCCCTCAAATAAGCCTTCAGGCATTTAATTATCATGCTTTAGATTCCGAACTTGAACCCAAAATGCCCCTTAAAGAGTTTAGGGTGTTTGATAGCTCTAAAAAAGATCTAGTTTTCTATTCCTAACTCTACCATATTTGTATAATTCTTATGCATAAAATGTTCATTTTATAGTAAATTCATCTCAAAGGCCAAAGGAGTCACTTAGAAAAAAAATACCTCAAATTGGTGTCAAAATGGAGCTTAGAATCAACAAAATTGAAAGAGTACAAAAATTACAAAAATGCCACTAAATAGAAGCTTCTGGCATCGTAGGCAACGTCATAACTCTAACTCAACACTGGAGTGCAACGCTCGAAAGAAATAGGTGAAGAAACAAGGTAGGATCACAACGCTACTCCTAGTGTTTCAACGCTACGAGTTTTGATGGCTACCAAGCTTCTGCACGCGTGTGCTTCACTACAAGCAAGCGTCGCACCACTATTGCAGTCGTGCCCCAACCGAGGTCAGATGTCAATAGCCGAGTTGCAACGCTGAGGCTACACTTATTGTATAAAAGTGAAATTCTCTATTTTCACGCGAGAAATCCGATCCAAACTCAATTTTATCTCAATTTTCTTACCTTTCTGCACTTTTTCATTGTTTCTTTCCTTACCTTTGATGCATCCATGCTATTCCTTGATCAAATCGTGAAGGAGATGCTACATTAAGGTAAGTAATCTAGTTTAGGTTAGGTTAGGTTTTTAATTTTCTTAGTATGAGGTTGATTCTTAATAATTTCTCATGTAGTTTCTTGAATTCTGCAATAAATTCTTACTTAAATTGATTCTTGAATGTGAAACAATTTCTATGCATTAGATTTAAGAATATTTGGCCAATTTTCTTTTATTCAATGAATGCTAGAAATAATAACATGTCTATATGATTAATTTTTTAGGGCAACCATAATTAAAAAGTGGAAATGTGTGAATTTAGGTTATTGGGATTAATCTTGTTCACAATTATGCATGCTTAGTAATTAAGAACAATTGGGCTAGTAATCTAGGCTTTCCGAACTACTAATCCAATCTTAGTCAAGAATTGCTCTTTCTTAATGCTTAGAGGAATGGATTCACCCAATGTAATTTAGATCATTGAACTGACTTGTGACTTAAACTTCTTGTTTATACTTAGCCCAATTGATTGGAATCCCAACCAATGGTCCTAATTATCTAATTAATCAAAATGTACAGAAAACGAATTCGCTCCATACAAATTGTCAAATTGCATTAAGTTATAGGGATGACACTAAGATGAGTTTTAACTTCCAATGTTTAGTTAAACATTAAATATGGTTTCTCTCTAGGATGTGGCTAAAGATTGGTTGTACTACTTGTTTGTCGATTCAATAAACACTTGGAATGGTCTTAAAAAGAAGTTTATGGAGAAGTTCTTCTTGGCTTAGCCCACTCGATTAGGAAAGAAATTTATGGGATCAAGCAATTTTTTTGGAGAAACCTTATATGAGTATTGGGAACACTACAATCAACTTTTTGCGAGCTTCCCATCACGAAATTTCTAACCATGATTTGATTCAATACTTTTACTTAGGTTTGCTTCCTTCTAACAGAAGTAACATCGATGCGGCGGCTAGAGGTGCATTAATCGATAAAATACCCTCAAATGCGAGCTGACTCATTTCTACCATGGTAGATAATTCTCAACAATTTAGCTCGAGGCCCATCACACTCAACCCTTATGAAACATAAGAGGTAAAAGAGTTACATTCTCAAATTACTAATCTCACTACTCTTGTGTAGAAAATGGCTTGAGCATAGTTGAAAGCTCAAGCTCTAGTGGAAAAAGTCAATTATCTTGGAGGGCAAAGGCAGATCCTTATAGCAATACTTACAATGAGGGGTGGCAAGATCATTCTAACCTTAAATGCGGAAGATAAGGTGACCAACAAGGGAGTACATCTAATTCTAGTGCATCACTAGAAGATATGGTGAAGTCATTGCTAACTACTATGCTAACATTTCAAAAAGATGTAAGTACCTTCCAACAAGAGTCAAAGAAGTTACAAGAAGAAAATATTCTTTTCTAAAAAGAAATAAGACAAAGTATGTTATCTAGCCAATCAAATCTCCGAGTTGGCCACCACGGTAAGTAAACTTGATATTAAATGTGGTAAGCTCCATGAACAACCTGAACCCTCATTTAAGAATGTAAGTGTTCTTACTACAGTTAGTCTCTCTGCTTCACTTGAATCTTCTCAACCTAAATCTTCTAGGTTTGTGAATATTGAATCTCTTGACTGTCTTGAATCTTTTAAATTTGAATCTTTTGAATCTGTTAATCCTCAATCTTTAAACTCTTCAATACTTGTATTCATGAAAAATAAATTTGTCAACTAATCTTTGAAAAAAAAATAAAACTTAATAAATTGTTGGGCTTTGGTGAATATGATAATAGAACCCCAAGCATCTAATAGCTCTAAGAAGGTTAATTCTGATTCTTTAGAAAAACCTGATTTTAAGCTTATACCTCTGTTACTCCTTTTCTATATAGACTCTTAGGTCTTGAGAAGAAAGAAGAAAAAGACAAACAAATTGAGAACCTTGGAAAGAAGACTGGTACCTCTCTCGAAACGAGCTCAAAGTAGTTAGTCAAGAAAGAGGAAGAAATGATTGTTGTCCAAGCAACAACGATAATGCCAAATACACTACCTTTGAAACAAGACTATCTAGGTATGTTTTGCTTACCTTGCACTATAGGTAAGAAGAAGCTAAAAAATGCTTTGATAGATCTAGAAGCAACTGTGAGTATTATGCTTGTATCTTTTTTTTATGAGCTTAGGTTACTAGATCTTAAAAGCACAAATGTTGTAATTTGTTGGTTATTTAGGAACGGATTGTTTTATTTATTTATTAAGGACGGATGGGTTATACATGAATTCATGCGTTAGACATGGCTTATGCGTTTGCACCTATGCGTCTGAGATCATGCGTCGGAATGAAGATGCGTTAAACTAATATGAAATGATCACGCGTTCCTATCACAAGTTTTCTTACGTTCGCGCCAAGTATAACGCAAACGCAAGTTTCTCGATTAATCTGAGGTCGAACACAGGGACTTGTCACTCAATAATTATTGTGAAGAAATGTGTTTGAGGCGATGAAAAAAAAAAGAAAAAGAAGTTTAATAGATGTACAGACTATTCCTACTCCTAACTAAATAGATTGAGCAATAGAAGACTTGCAATGAGAATAAGTAGAGACACAACAACCATTAACTCATAGTAATGTTTATTATCTTAAATCGCCCGAGTAATCCTAGCTCATTGCACTAACGTGTCGCACACCTCTCAGTAGTCAGCTGCATGACTATATCTCTATAGTGCATGGTTGTGTAGAGCATAAGATTGTGCCTATCTCTAGGAACAATGCGAACTTTGCTTTAGTGCATTCCATCTCTTACTTTCTTAGGTAGTTAGACGCTGCTATTTTACTTATAGACAAGCAATGCAACATCCCATAGACAAGTGTTGCTACAGCCTTTCACCAAGCAAAGAGGACTAACTCACTATACTCGCACAACACACCTCTCGGTGGGTTGCTTTATGCGTCCTATCTCTAGGCTACACGATTAAGCATATGATTTTCTTTGATAAATAAACGTTGAAGATAAACTATGATAGAAATGAAGATGATGAAGAAGATGGCAATGAAAGAGTTAAGATTTTCATTGATCACAAAATATCTTAATAATTTAAGCTAAAATGTTACAACACTGAGATTAGAAGAGAAAGGAAGGACTCTGCGTCAAGGCTGCCAGTGGTGCCATGGTTGAATTGTGAAGATGTCTCTCTCGAGCTCTATCTTCGACGAATGCTCCGATCGTCACTTGGTCTGGGTTGTGGAGATGAAGAATTCTCACTGAAAATCTCTTTCAAGCTCTCATCGGTGATCACAAACCTCTGCCTTGAGATAGAAATTCAGATGTCTTGAAATGAAGGTCCAAAAGACTATTTATAGAGTTTAAATGCTGACAGCTATCATGATTGCGTATGGCTCACTGATGCTTTTGTTGCGGTATAGGCAATGTCACATCGTCTTATCTTGTTGATACTCCCAAGGTATGCATCCGAGCTTGATTCAGCTGAAGCATCAATGCATTCTACCCAACTTGCGATCGTCCTTCTATTATAGTTGTCACTCTGTGGTCGCAATTTCCAATTGATCACCACATTCGCTTGATTATGCAACTTTCATGCAATAGACGTATACGATTACCGCAACTTCCATGCGATGGATGCATTCGATCACTGCAACTTCCATGCGGACGCATTCGATTACCGCAACTTCCATGCGATGACGCATACGATCACCGCAACTTCCAGCGCATGCGTTAGTCTTTGTAATCGTCTGGCTTCAGCGCATGCGTTTTTCTTTGCGATCGCCTGGCTTCAGCACATGTGTTTGTCTGTGATTTCTTATTTCAAACGCATGTGTTTGATTCCTACGATAGCTACAAAAATAGACACTTTGGCATGGAGTAATGCATAATATTGGGGTCAGTTAGGATTTAGGTGCTAATTGATGCAAAACTCAATTTTTCGCAAATTTTAAGTATTATCACCGCATTTTCTACTTATTAGCCCTCATGATTCTAAATAAAAGGCTTATAATAACTGGTATTTCTGCCAGTTATCATAATCCAATTGGCAAACCGTAGTTTAAGTAAGCCATTAGGAGTAGTACATGATGTCTCAATAAATATAGATCGCTTAATCTTCTTGACAGATTTTTTATGTTCTTAACTATGACCAAAACACTCATTATCCTTGGAACTCTATAATTTTAGGTAGACCTTTCCTACAAACTGCTCTAGCAAAAATTTATGTAGGCGAAGGGTTCCAATATGTTGAATTTAAACAAATTGTTAAAAAAAAAATTGTTTTAGATGAAAATGCCTCCAACCCACTTTCCTCTAGTGAACTACTATTTCCATAGGATGATTGAGAAGCAGCATCAGTAAAAATGGATGGATAAAGAAGGCCAATCAACTCCGATCCAAGATGATTAGGCTGAATGGTCGAGCAAGCGACCTTAAAAATTATGCTACCTGGAGGCAACCAAGAGTTTAATTTTTCATTTTTTTTCATTTTCATTTTCATTTCCTTTTTTAGTTTACATTAGCCTAATTTTTAGTAATAAATAATTGAGAGAATTTTGAATTTATTTCTTTGTAGATGATCTTGAAATTAAAAATAAAAGGAGAGAAGTATTTCATGCTTAACCCAAGCACTCGTCTAAAAATCAGGGGAGTTTTCTATTCCCCTTATTATTTTGTCCATGTGCTTTACTTTATTTTGCGACATTAAGGACAATTTTAGCTTTTAAAGTTTGGGGTGGGCGCAATGCATGTATGCTTTGAGTTTAGCTTAATATCTTACAACCATGCTGAAAATTGGAATGAGGAGCTTGGTTTGAACAAATTAACCGCGCCAAAGAAGGGAAGTTGCTGCCAAAGTGAAGCTTGAGCAGTGTTGAAGGTGATCCGGCTGCCAGAAGAAGATTTTCACGAATTTGAGCTGAAGTTTGAAGATTTTCCTAAACATTCCAAGCTTTTGAATTTCTCGGGTAGATGAGAAGTTTGATCAATTTTGAGCTTGACAAGAGGAATCGGAGGTCAAATTTTAAGATAAGGAAATTAAGATGTTTATGAACAAGTTCTTAGAAGGAAATTCTATGAAATAACATCTAGAATTCAAGTTATTAGGGCTAGAAGTTGAATTTAGAAATTTGATGTTTGTATAAGCAGACAACTACATTTGAGGGATAAGCATACAACTAACAGGTGAGGTTGTGCGCGATTGAATGTAAGCTTTAGCTGAGAAGTGTGCACGCAAGGTGAATGTTGGTTACGACAGAAAGAAGGACATCGAATAGGTGTGATAAGAAGAGTGTTAACAAATTTTTAACATGTAGGCACCATGGACATGACCTAGATCCTAAGTGAGTACATTGTTACTTACGAGCTGAGCGCAAGGTAAATGGTCTATTTATCGTATTGCAATGAAGTATGCTATACGATAAAGTATGCTTTGTGATGAAGTTTTGTATACGATAGAGATCGTGAAGGTTGTCTAAGGGTGACATTAAACTTAAGAATGTAAGTTAAGCTCAAAAGGGAGCTAATAGTTTTAACCAAAGGTATTTACTAATGTTACAGACAAACGCAAATCGGAGGAGTCTATCATCCTTTGAGGAAGTAGCCTATGACAATGAGTGACAAAGTTTATGAATGTTTTCTCATACGAGCTTTCAACTCATGATTTACCATTGAGTTAGTTTTCATGATGTTTTCTTAAAAAAGTTCCATGCATGAGCTACTAGACATGCGATGAGTTTTCCAACGCATAACATGATTTCTTAAAAGTACTACTCCAATGCATGTGCTTGTATGAAGGTTGACGTGTGGATGCATAGTCCAAACTTTTCTTGAACAATGAGATTTATGAAGCATGCATTAACTAGAATTCCTTAACTTATGATAGTCTTTCATGATGTATGCATTTAAGACTTGTTTTATTGGAATGTTTGATGTTTCAAAGGTTGAGTTTACTTTTCCAAAAAATGAGTTATGACGTTGCCATGAGGAAATTCGATACTAAAGGTATGAAGGTATTTGAGACCCTGATACCTAAGGTATGATGGTATTCAGGATACTATCATGTGCACGTAAGTAAGATACTATCGACACTAATTATATTGAGATTACTCTACATTAGCTAAGGATTGATGTTGAGAGATTGAGCAAAAGAGTTCTCTCTCAACTAAGGTTTAATGAAGAGGATTTTCAATGAAAATACTGATGATGAGTTTTCAGGGTTGATGTTTTATTGATGCTCAATACTACTTCTAAAAGTAATCACTCGCTGAGCTAGTAGCTCACTTTTTCCAATATTTTCTTTCTCCCAGGTAGCGGTCAACATTCCAGAGGATAACTGTTCTGCTAGTCTGCCACCCAGTATTTAAGGGTTGAAATGAAGTTAATTTAGTTGTTAATAGTTGTCTTTCATGTACATACTAGGGACCTAAAATAGTTTTTAGATGGGCTACAGTCTGTATATGAGCATGTTAATGTCTTTATATTCGAGCTTGGCATCTATTTATGCTGGTTTTGATAGTTTCTTTATGAGATAGATTTTTATAAATGTTTATTAGATGCTTAAGTTTTGTTGAGCAGATTGAGGGTTATGGATGAGTAGTTGATGTCGTAAGAGGGTTGGCATCAACTATCTTCTTATCTTCTCCTAGGATAGGAAGGATTTCTAGAAGGGGGTGTGACAAGTTAGTATCAGAATATAAGATTTTGGGAATAAACTCATGCATTAGTTTAAGACATGCAAGTAATGTAATTATGTGATGCGTCCCTAATATTTGAGTATTATCTTAAGAAGGATGCCAAGAAGAAGTGGCAAACTAAGTAAGCAGATAGTGGATGGGGATCGTGACCCTACCAAGAATCCAGTAGTACAAGAGGCTACATCTGAGGGTGTCTAGTACCCCTCAGGATAGGACAGATCTTTATGTAAAGGACAGGGTGTCTGATAGAATCGCTCAAAGGCTAGCAGCGAGTGTGGTGTCTTTTGGACATCTCTATTGATAGGATATTGTATTCTACCTGGCAGCTCATTAATTTCCTGGAAAACAAAGAAAGAAGCAACTGTTTCTAAGCCATCTTCAAAATATCGTAGCATGGCCACTAGAACTCCAATGGATAACTTCCATCCTTCACTTGTATGTGAACTACTCTCTTCCAATACAACTCTATTGTGAAAACAAGGTTGTAATTTACATTGCTTCAAATCCTATTTTTCATGAAAAGATAAAGCATCTCGATATTGATTCTCATATAGTAAGAAACAAGCTCAAAGAATGGTTCATCTCTACTCCTTTTGTCACTTCCTCACAGCAACTTGCAGACTTATTTATCAAATAATTGAGCTCATCTAAGCTTCAAAATTTTATCAGCAAGCTATAGGAAATATAGCAGGAAGCTGCCTTATTGAGAAGTTTCTAATTTCTTTTATTTTTTTATTTGATTATTTTGTTGGTAGTTAACTTTCCATTATGGTTGAGATTCTATTTGTTCCTTATTTTTAGATAATATTTTATTCTTTTCCTTTTCTAGATTTCACAAATTCATAATTATCCATCAATAAAATTTGTTTTGGTTGAAACCCTAACCTAAATGTTCTTCACGAATTACTCACATGATTTGATTGTCGAAGTATGTGTGACTTGGCAATGCCGACTGATGATATCCCTTCATCTTATAAGCACTCTTCGATTATTCTTGGCCGGCAATATAAATTCACAATTGATCTATATTATAGCAACAACCAAAGTTATAATTGATTTTCTTAAATAATAATAATGAATGAATGAAGGGAAAAGGTAGGCAATAGAGTAAAAAATGAAGGAATAATGTGGGTGGGATTATATGTGCGGTAATTTGATATACAAATCTCGAAGTCCCTCCTACCAATCTCTTAATCAATCCAAGTAGATCATAATTGAGGCGATTCGTGTAATAAAAAGCAACCCCACTTTCCAAATTACACATAAAAAATAAACACCATTCATTTCTTTCTTAACTTTCTAGTGCTCTTTATCTTATGATCTCCACTTCAAATTCTTTTGAGGCAATCGCATTCCCTATTTTTTTTTTTTTTTTTCCCATTTCTATGCATAGGAATTGGCTTGTCTTCTTCCCTTTTTTTTTTTCCTTCTCTTTCTCCCGTGATTGGCATTTCTGCTTCATCTTTATATTCTTTTTTACCAACTTTTCAATCAAACTATTTACCAACTATAATTCATTACAATATAAATAAGTTTAAATTAAATACTACCTTTAAACTTAATACTTTTGTTTTTTCAGTTAATTTTCATCTTTATACGTTCAATAACTTTTAAAAATTGACAATTTTGATCACTTCATTTTTATTTTTATTTGATTTTCAAGAGATAAAAATGATTAATTTTTTAAAGTTGAAGAACCAAAATGAACGAACAATTTGAAAGTGTATGGACCAAAATGAATGAAAATTAAAAATATAAAGACAAAAAAACATTTGAAAGATGTAAAGACCAAAACCAATGAAAACCAAAAATACATGAACCAAAGTATTATTTAAATATTAAACCAATAAATAATAACAAGCTTATTAATCAATAATTATATATATATATATATATATATATATGATTCCATGATTATTTTTATCAACAAAATGTTATTTATATATTTGAAAAAGTCATATTTTTTATCCAACCCAAAATTTCTTATTATGATATCATATCTTAAGGTAACATATGACACAAACCACCATTGATCATAAAAAAAACATACTTTATTTCATAACACTTATTACATCAACATAAACACAACTCTTCAGTAATTGACACATATGCTTTCCTTCAAATTTGAAACTTCAAATTCCCTTATCTCAATTCTCACATCTGTTCAACTCACAGCTTTCATTGATGGGGATTAAAATCAAAGCCTGGATCATCTTAGCTTGTTTTTTGAGATTTGTTATGATGTCGATGATTGTATTAACCCAACAAGAAACGGCGCTATAAATCAAGATGTTGCTCTGAATCTTGATGATTCGGCAGTGGCTGCACATTGGCATTTAGGTATTTCTCGAATCAAATGAATCTGGAAATAGCCAATTTTCAAATGAAGTGTTTCTGGGGTCGGGGGTGTTAAAAAGAACATAGAACACCCCCAAATCACAAATCGGATCGTTGCTAATGGTGGTACGGGTCGGGGCCGCCGGGGCTGAGTCGGGTCGGTTTGTAGGCAAATTTCTTGGCGTGTTCATTCCCCAGTCGAGAGATTTCGGTGGCAATTCGGGTTCGGGTCAGAGCTCGGCTTAGTTTAACCGGGTTCGGACCCGGATTGAATAGAAATGCGAAGAATCTGGCTTCATCTTCTGATTGTTTTGGAGTAATAATCAAATTACGAGCTTCCAGTGTTGAAGGTGAAAAGAATATGAGGAAGATCATAATGCAGAAACCAAGATTATTGGCCATGTTGTAAAAGTAGAGGGGGATATAAATGTAATTTCAAAAAGAAGAGTTTCAGGGAGAGGTAACGGATTCAGGGTTTCGCTTCTCCTTTTTATAGCGTTGGCCATAGAGAGAGCGATAGAGAGCCATATTTGGATTTTTTAAATTAATGATGTTTTTTTTTTTTTCAAAACTTATTCTAATATAAATATAGAATTGAATTCAAACTTATTATTAGAATATTATAATTTTAAAGATCCTCTTCTTTTAAAACAAAGGTACGACTTTTTTTTATAGATAAAGTCGAGCATTCAAAAGAAAAAAGAAGTACATTTTTGGTGTCTGCGTTTGGGATATGGTTTATATATATATTTAAACGTGTTTTGGTTTTTTTAAAAAATATTTTATTCTTCCTAAATTTTTTCAGAAGAGGGTCTGCGAAATTCCAGTATTTCAAAAATAAGATTGCAATTTATAATATATTAATAATAAGTCTTAAAAAACAATATTAACGAAAAAAAATTTGCCAATGCTTGATTGCAACCTACCCTAATCACACCAAAAGGAATTCAAAACTTAAAAACGAATGAGAAGTAAGAAATGTTGTTGACATGGCAAAGTATGATTGGATAATTGGTTAAGATGCACATAGTTTAATTAGGATGCACCTAAATATTTTTAATATAGATATATAGATATGAGGTTAAATTACAAAATTTAATTCTTGAAATTTTGTCAAAGTGACCATATCTTAATTTACATAAAGTACTAGGTATCAACCTAGATCAAGATTTGAATCTCATGTTCCATGTTAAACTAAAAAAAAATGTCTATTTGATCTCTAAGAGGGTTTTACCCTACCAAATACATAAATGTGTGTTAAACAACTCAACTTTAATAGTAAATACTATTGATTCACATTTATTGAGGAATTTCATCTTTCCTCCCTTTCTCTATTTTGCACATTTATTGAGGAATTTCGTCTTACAATTCTGCACCTCAAACACAAACTTTCAAACTCCAAGATATTAACTTCAAACTTCATAACTCAACCCAGTGCCCCAAACACCCTTTGGACTGTTTGGGAGGCTGAGTTGAGATATGATGTCCGCAGCTCATATTGTTTGTATTTGGGGTGCGGAGTTGAGTTCATATATCTGGGGTATCTTTTGAAGTTTTTTTAACTCTAAATAATCTGGTTTTATGATGATTATTTTTTTTTTTTTTTAAACTTTTCTATTCAATAGTTTTACCCATCTTTGTGTGTGAATAAAATATGGATTGCAATTTTTGTTCTTTTAATTTTTAGAGTCTTTCTTTCTTTTTTTTTTTAATGAAAAACAATTAACCCACTACATTTCTTGCAAGAATATAGTTAAATAAAATGGAAAATCAAAGACAAATCAAAACTTTTTATTCCTAATTATTCTATATGAATTTCATCATCATCTTCTTCCGTTATTTCTTCTTAGCAGCCAATGGAATGTCACCACATTTCTTCAATAATTTTACTTTCAATTCCTCCAAATTTGGAAGATCACCAGAGAACAAATCTTTATTTTTCACTATTTCTTACCAGAAAATGTTCCAGGAAAAAAATCTTCATTTTATGGATTTTTTTGTTATGTGTTATAGTAATTCAACTCCATACATACTTAATAAATATTATTCACACTCATTTGACATGTGAATTCAATTAAATAAAAATATATTTTACAAATTTCTATGTATAAATATTGCATTTAATGTAGATAAAATACTATTATTTATATAATCAACAACCTTACAATATACTTTAACGATCATCGGTCTTATAATAGTCAAAAGTGGTTGTCGAATTTGATTATCAAAGATGATTTTCTTTAGAGTTTGTAGTTGAAGATGGTTGTCGAAGCCTAAAGTTGGTCGCATGAAAGTGATATTGGAGTTGGTAGTTGAAATTTATAGTCGAAGGTGGTTTTTGGAGCTCAGAGTTGGTTTTTGGAGGTCAAAGTTGGTCGTTGGAGTTGGTCGTGTGAAGATGGTCATCGAAATTGATCATCGAAGATGATTTTCATCGAAGATGATTTTCATCGAAGTTAGTAGTTAGATGTAGTTTTCAATGCTCGAAGTTGGTCATATGAAGATGGTATTGCAATGGATTGCCAAAGGTTTGTCATCAGAGGAGGTTTTCGAAGCCCGGAGTTGGTCGTCAAAGTTGATCACTCGAAGGTGATTTTCGACGAAGTTTGTAGCCAGAGATGGTTGTTAGAGTTGGTCATTAAAAGTTTTTGTCAAAGGTAGTCGTCGAAGCTCAAAATTGGTCGTTGAAGTTGGTTGCACAAAGGTAGTCATCAGAGTTGAAGGAATCGAACTCCTCTGTGGAAATACATGAACGAGTACACTTTCGAAATTCGTTTTAGAAACCATAAAAAAACAGGATAAACATAAATATAAATAAAAATGTTTTTACAAGGGAAGAAAAAGATTAGATGAGGACTAACCCTTGAAGACAATCTTCAATGCTTTCCTCTCCCTGTCATGAACACCTCGTTCCACAAGCAATTCCCTTGAATTTAATGTACATGAACTGATAGATAAAACTAGGATGCAGCGAAAGAAATCAGAATCAATAAGCACTTTAATTACATTTAATTTGAGTTCTAAAAGCATGCAAAATAATTTTATGCTAAAATAAGTTTCAAGAATATAATTACTTTTGATGCTTGCTTCTCTACATGAATTTGAACTCCAAAACTTCAGTGGACCACTATAAAGAGCTTCTCTACTATCCTCTAACTTAGATTTAAGAAGTGAAACTCAGAATTGGAGCCACATATGTGAAGGGTTGGAGAGGGTTTAAGAGATGGTGAGAGGGTTTCAGCTTTTTCCAGCAACATAAAAATAAATCAAAACTGGGATTCAGCTTATTTTCTAACTCTATTCATGTAAACACTTATTTAGCTGCTAATTGACACTTCAATTAGCACTAAGTGAGAAATGTGGCAGATTTGGGTGAAGCCACTTCAAATGAAGAAGAACTTGGAAAATTCCACTCAAACTGGAATTTGAGTGGAATTTTCATTTTTCCAATTTTTCAATTTTATGATTTCCATTTCAGTAAGATTAGATATA